>NC_134687.1:540049459-540326959 GCF_050947455.1 Rhinoderma darwinii | reverse complement strand
TTTGCCCGTCACTTCTGGTGGCCGACGCTGCTCAAAGACTTCATGGACTTTGTCTCCTCCTGTACGGTGTGTGAAGCAAACAAAGTTGCCCACTCCAGACCAGCCGGTCTGCTCCAACCACTGCCTGTGCCCGATGCCCCCTGGTGGCATATTGCTATGGGCTTTGTCACAGATCTGCCTCTCTCTGTGGGATGCAGTGTGATCTGGGTGGTGGTGGATAATTTTTCTAAAATGGCTCATTTTGTTCCCCTGACTGGCCTGCCTTCTGCTACTCGACTGGCTGACCTCTTCATACAACACATTTTCCGTCTACACGGCTTGCCGCTGCATATTGTCTCGGATCGAGTGGTCCAGTTCACCTCAAAGTTCTGGAGAGCACTCTGCGGCCTACTCTGTATAAAATTGGACTTCTCAGCTTACCATCCTCAGTCCAATGGACAAGTCGAAAGGGTTAACCAAATTATGGAGAACTATCTGCGGCACTTTGTCTCCAGATGACATGATGACAGGTTGCAGCTACTCCCGTGGGCGGAGTTTTCTTATAATAACCATACCAGTGAGTCCACCACCTCCAGTCCGTTCTTTATAGTCTATGGCCAACATTCTCAAATACCCCTGCCTGGCTCTACTATGTCCCAGGTGCCTGCAGCTGACTCTACCTTCAGGGACTTTCTGCAGATATGGCAGCAGACACGATCTTCTATTCTGCTGGTGGTGAACTGCATGAAGAGAAAGGCAGATACAAGCAAGAGGACGAGAACCGCCCCAGTTTCTTCCAGGTACTAAGGTCTGGCTATCTTCCAGGAATATCTGGCTGAGGGTGCCATCTTGCAAGTTTGCCCCCAGGTTCCTTGGACCTTTTTTTTTTTAACAAATAGCCTTTTCTTTGTAAAAGTAGTAAAATATAAAAAAAAACCCTATATAAATTTGGTATCACCGTAATCGTATTGAGACGCAGAATAAAACTAAAGTTGTCGTTTTTACCACTCGGTTTTCAGTTTTTTCCAACTTGAGCCCGCAAATTATTTTTTTTCTGTTTTCCAGCACATTTTATGGTAGTTTAAATGGTGTTAATAGAAACTACAACTCTTTCCGCAAAAAAATAAGCCCTCACACCGCTCTATTGACGTAAAAATAAAAAAATGATAGCTCTTGGAAGGCGGCGAGTGAAAAACTAAAATGAAAAAGCAAAAAAGGATCAGTCCTGAAAGGGTTAATTAATTTCTAGTAAAAAAAACATCTATGACCACATATGGGGTATTTCCGTAATCGGGAGAAATTGCTTTACAAATGTTGGGGTGCTTTTTCTCTTTTATCCCTTGTGAAAATTAAAAAAATCAACATTTTACTGGACAAAAATGTTGATATTCATTTTCACGGCCTAATTCCACTAAATTCTACAAAAAACCTGTGGGGTCAAAATGCTCACTATACCCCTAGAAAAATTCCTTGAGGGGTATAGTTTACAAAATAGTGTCACTTTTGGGGGGTTTCCACTATTTTGGTCCCTCCGGGGCGTTGGAAAACAGCATGGCACTGAAAACCAATCCAGCAAAATCTGCGCTCCAAAATCCAAAAGGCGCTCCTTCCCTTCTGGTCTCTGCAGTGGGATCAAACAGCAGTTTATTACCACATATGGGGTATTGCCATAATCGGGAACAATTTCTTTACAAATGTTGGGGTGCTTTTTCTCCTTTATTCCTTGTGAAAATTAAAAAATTCTATGTTTCCACAGAAAAAAAGGTGATTTTCATCTTCACAGACTAATTCCACTAAATTCTGCCAAAAAATTGTGGGGTTAAAATGCTAACAATACCCCTAGAAACATGCGTTGAGGGGTGCAGTTTCCAAAATGGGGTCACTTTTGGGGGTTTCGACTGTTTAGGTGCCACAAGACCTCTTCAAACCTGACATGGTGCCTAAAATATATGTTCCTAAAAAAAGGTTAAAAACTTCTGTGTTACAGAATTTTTTTATTACAAATGAATTTTGGCGAAAAAAATGAAATTTGTAAATTTCACCTCTACTTTGCCTTAATTCCTGTGAAACGCCTAAAGGGTTAAAATACTTTCTGAATGTGGTTTGGAATACTTTGAAGGGTGCCGTTTTCAAAATGGGGTGATTTATGGGGACTTTCTAATATAGAAGGCCCTCAAAGCCTCTTCAGAACTGAACTGGTCCCTGAAAAAATAGCCTTTTGAAACGTTCTTGAAAATATGAGAAATTGCTGCTAAAGTTCTAAGCCTCGTAACGTCCTAGAAAAATAAAAGGACGTGAAAAAAACCATGCAAACATAAAGTAGAAATATGGGGGATGTTAACTAGTAACTATTTTGTGTGGTATTACTATCTTTGCAAATTTTCGCTAAAATTTGAAGTTTTTCACAAATAAATATTGAATTTATCGACCACATTTTTTCACTAACATAAAGTACAATATGTCATGAGAAAACCATCTCCGAATCGCTTGGATAGGTAAAAGCATTCCGGAGTTATTACCACATAAAGTGACACATGTCAGATTTTAAAAATTCATCTGTGTCCATGAGGCCAAAACAGGCTGTGTCCTGAAGGGGTTAACAGACAGGTAAACTTCATCATCTGCTAGGTCACAAGATTAAATAAAATTCAGGGTCTGTTCACATTTCTGACACAAAAAGAAGATCAAAATGGATTTCTTTGATTTCAATGGGATTTGGTTTTGTTAACAAATGTACCCTAAATGGAATTGTTTAATCAGGACAACCCCTGTCCATATACCCTCTAAGACATCGCTCTGGCGGTCTTGGGACTTCCATGTATTAATCTAAATAGCCACCATGTAATACTATATGTCCCCTGCAGTATCTGCAAAAATCAGCTATTGCAGTGCGTCTCATTAGCCAAACTCGAACCAATCCACTGATCACCTTTGCAGCAACAAAATTAAAGGGGTTTTCTGTGATGAGGCGACCCCTTTAAATAGCTGAGTCTCTTCTAACTATAAAGATTTCAGGTGGAGTACTGTATCTTTGTGGGTTAAATAGTGGAATATGAACATTTTTTGTAATTAATTTTAAAAATTAATTAATTAATTTCATTTTGTAATTATGTTTTTTGTTTTAACTACCGTATATCACCCGTCACTTCAGCAAGGATCAATTTGCAACCTGATCTTAATACAGACTAAACCCAGGGTCCGGAGGGAACACTTTGGACAGGCCGTTTGAGTGTTTTCTCAGTATTTGGTTGTTTCTGTATGTCTTTGGATCAGAAAACAAACGCTCCCTTATCTCAGCCTCTCACAGATTCACTCACAGATTTGTGTCTACTCACACACCTATTCCTATAACACATACAACAACTCATAGACAAATGGTGTTCATGGTTCCCAATTAATGAAACGAGACAATACCTGAACGGCAGCTAAAACAAGAGAAGTGCACAGTAAGAATAACATTTCTTACTCACCGGTTGTGCGTGCAGTTCTTTATCTTAGCTGTCATCCACCTTCGATTGTCCCCTTGGATCTGTGTTGGATTTCCGGACAAGTGCCCCCAAGTAATGTCGCTGCAGAATTTACTTTGTCCGTTAACTTTGGACATTACCTGCATTTGTCTATGAGTTCCAAATGAATGAATGCTCTCTCACTGGTGGATTTGAGAGAGGCCGGCCGGAGAGAGACCATGAGACGCAGCGTCGGTGTTCAAACAGCCTCTGCCCTAGGGGGCGGATCCATCTTTATTTATAGGAAAATGATAGTAGGTGGTAACCTCAGCTTGAACATATACATTCTACATATGGTAACATACAGAATCCCAATCTCATCTCTAGTATGTATCTTTAGCCAAAAGAAATACAATGTCATCAAGTCTTGTCACATCGCCTTTGAAACAGCCGAATGCAAAGTCATACACCAGAAGGCTTAGAATATCATAGCCATCTCCCCTGTAGGCTGTTTTACAGTTTCAACTGTCCGTCCATGTGAAGCAATTTAGGTTCACACATATAAAGATATTAAAATATTTTTGACAACTTTTAAAATCGCTTTAGCAGCTTTAAGTGTGTGGTAGTAAAAAAATGTAGTGTACATGGGTGGGGGTGATGGTAGTAATATTTGCTTTGGAGTAAATTGGGTTTCTATATATTTGTTTCTAGATACTGCAGAGATTAGCAAGTATTTAAAACTAAAGATTCTGTAACTATTAACTTTTTTTTTTTGTAATTGTAGGATATATTAAAGGGGCGTTACTAAGTGCTATGATTTTATATTTCTCAATATTTCTGGTATTCATGGCCATAGTATCTCCAAGCAGTGAAAATTTTTTCGCATTTTCTGCTGAAAGAACTCATAATATATTTGATTATATAGAATGGCACATATACAAATACTATGCTTTCCAAACTGCATCTCAAAAGGTACACTAATTATAATTAAGATCTATTTTTCAGAAAAGTTAATTACTGCATATCTAATGCAATTTTCATATTGAGCCCAGAGATCTTTAACTGAAACTTAATGAATTAAACAATAGTTTGTATTGAAGATGCATATATTAACTCATGCTTACTGAGCCATGACACTTGCCCAATGTTATGCTTAGAACAGACTCATTTTTACATTCTCACATTAGAGATTGTGCATCTTTAAATAGTTATATTG
Source organism: Rhinoderma darwinii (assembly GCF_050947455.1). Classification (NCBI taxonomy): domain Eukaryota; kingdom Metazoa; phylum Chordata; class Amphibia; order Anura; family Rhinodermatidae; genus Rhinoderma; species Rhinoderma darwinii. Next base: position 540,322,318 of record NC_134687.1, on the reverse strand, counting down.
CCAAATTCTACATAGTATACAATGAACCCTTGTAGTTGGTTAAACATTTTATTGCTTTTCTTACTACAATCCCATTATTAGCATTAATGTGATCCTCTTCAATTTTTTTTTTTTCTGATTCTTACGTGCAGTTGTAATCTCATGACTGAAAATTAAACAATCGTACTTAAAGGGCTTTTCCCATTAAGGACATTAAAAATATCTGAATTATGGGGGTAAGACTGTTGGGACACCCACTGATCCTGAAAACGGGGATGTTCTGTTCACATCGAAGCGGTAACAGTGCATGCATGGTCATACTTTATTATAGTGAATGGGAGATATGGAATCAGTAAATGCTCACTCGGTTATTACTGCATCTACAATTCACTATAATATAGAGTGATCAGACATGTGTAATCACCTCACTCCACTATTTTGCAATCTATAAGGGTTTCAGTGGTCGGACACCAGTGATCTGACAATTATGACAAATCTGGAAATCTGTTCCATGATCCCTTTAAGACTCCACTTAAAGGGGTTGTCTAGTTTACAAAACCCATTTTCATATAGCTTATTAGGAAATTCTGAGTTAATAGAGGGGGTTCTCTGTTCAGGATCCTGATCTCTTGGCCAGATTGCAGAGCGGTTAGGGCGGGTTCACACATGGCGGATTTTCACTTAAATTCCGCTGCGGACACTCCGCAGCGTTAATCCGCAGCGGAGCCGTTTCTCCATTGACTTTCACTTTAATTTCGCAGTGTTCGTTTACACGATGCGTACAATTCCGCTGCGGAGCATAGGCTGCGGAGCGGAATGTGGTGTCCGCAGCATGCTCTGTCTGTTGCGGAGCAGTGGCGGACTGGTTGCGGACTCATGGCGGAATTTCTCCATTGACTTCAATGGAGATTCTAAGTTCCGCAATGAAGTCCGCAGCTGTCATGCACATGTTATGTGTGGTGCGGAGCGTATTGGTTTTTTAACATGACATTTCTTCATTCTGGCTGGACCTATGTATTTCTAGGTCTACAGCCAGACTGAGGAAGTCAATGGGGCTCCCGTAATGACGGGAGCGTTGCTAGGAGACGTCTGTAAATAGTCACTGTCCAGGGTGCTGAAAGAGTTAAGCGATCGGCAGTAACTGTTTCTGCACCCGGGACAGTGACTATCGATCTCAATATACATGTATCTGTAAAAAAACATATAAGTTCATACTTACCGAGAACTCCCTGTTTCTATCTCCAGTCCGGCCTCCCAGGATGACGTTTCAGTGGAAGTGACGGCTGCAGCCAATCACAGGCCAAGCACAGGCTGCAGCGGTCACATGGACTGGCGCGTCATCCAGGGAGGTCGGGCTGGATGCCGAAGGAGGGACGCGTCATCAAGACAACGGGCGGTAAGTATGAATTTCTTTTACTTTCACTAGGGAAAGTGCTGTCCCTTCTCTCTATCCTGCACTGATAGGGAGAAGGGAAGCACTTTTCCTGCAGTCCGCAGCGGCCAGTCCGCATCAATTTTCTGCACATTTTGTGCAGATCCGCAGCCGTAATCCGCAACCCGGATTAGGTGCGGCATTGATGCGGACAGTTGCGGAGGAATTCCGCCATGTGTGGTCATGCCCTTACAAATAGCATCTCTTGCTCTGGGTGACCTGTCCTGTCCTGAATTACACAGACAACCCATTGTTTTCGATGGACACTGTGTAACACATCATTTCCACTGTGGTGTCGCTGCAGGGGCAATTGAACACTTACTGCCAGGTTTTCCCCTGATTGTAGCTGATCGCTGGGGGTCCCAATAGTTGGATGCTGGGTGATCTTATTGTCAAGGGACACTTGACAAGTAGGGATTATCCATAACGGACAACCCCTTCAATAATCGCTATTCCTATGAATAAAGTCAGTTCTTCCAGATTTTTTTTGTATAATTATATTTTTTTGGAGAGGAGCAGCAGGAGAAATATCTACCATCTACTCATCTCTTTCAAATGTTATTTTAGGTTATTGTTAAAAAATAATTCCACTAAAACATCTATTGTCTGAAAATAGATTTTTACCTTTAATTTTGCCCACTGATGATAATAAAACGACTGCTGACCCTGCCCCCAGTTTACACAGCACAAGCTGAAAAGTGATCTCTAAAAAACAGAAAGGCTGAGTTCACACATCGCAGATTTGAGGCAGATTTTCAGCGCAGATTTTACACTTTGCAATGCAAAAGGGTGAGATCTGCGTCAAAACCGCAACAAAATCTGCGACAAATCCGCAACGTGTGTACTCAGCCAAAGTGTTATCCTGTTGTGAGTGCTCAGTGTGAAAACGAGAATATTTCAGGAATTTGTTTTCACAAAGATATGGAAAATTAAAGGAAAAAACACCACCAAACATTTAAAATAAATACAGCAATCCACTGTATTCATTAACCTGGCACTCCTCCGCTTCTCCCTCCACTATTTTATATCTCATTGGCTATTATCCAAATAACATAATAATTTTAGTGCTGTTTGGTATAATAGCTAGGATTTGACATGAGAATATTCTGCTATAAGGCTTCGTTCACATCTGCATTGGGGTCCTGTTCTGATGTTCCGTCATGGCAGATCCCTAACATGAACCCACTAACCAATCAGAACTTCAGATGCATCAGGTAAATGCGTCCTGCTGCTGAGCAACGATACACTTCCGCTTCTGGGGATTACACGGATGTATCACATCCTAATTACCAAGAGTTGTGCAGCTGACTGCTACTATGTATGCCTATAGCTTTGCATGCTAACGATTTACCTGATGCATCTGAAGTTCTGATTGGTGAGTGGGTTCATGATGATGTATCTTAACACCACTGAGGCATAAATGATTATGATTTAATCAGTTGTTTTTAACATTTGTTGTATTGTGTATTGCTGTTCACGCTATTGTATATGCACATATGCACTTTTTGTATCATATTTATTATGTATAATGATACCTTAAACCATGTATTAACCAAGTTTTTAAGCACTTAACACTTTATTATATTGTAATGAGACCAATTATGCAAAGTAGTCTCAACCCTATATATGTTTGCAGTATTAGATGTGTCACTAGGCTTGATAAAGATCCTATTGTAGGATTGAAACGTTGCTGTTGTATTTGGAGTGAATAAACCACCACTTTTTTTCACATTGGAGTGCAGCTAATTTTATTTTTCTATATATATATATATATATATATATATATATATATATATATATATATATATATATATATATATATATATATATATATATATACATTTATTATCACTGAATTAAATGTGTGGGTTCCTCCAAAAAACAATTGGTCAAACAGAATGGGAACTCTTCATAAAATGTAACCTTTATTAACCCCTTAACGACATGCCACGTACATGTACTTGGCAGCTGTTAAGGAGTGGTATGGAGCGGGCTCACAAACTGAATTCACTTCATACTTAGCAGGTGATGGCTGTGTAATAGAGCCAACACCTCACTGAAAGGGACGGAATCAAAGATGATTTTGATTCTGCTCATTTAACCCCTTAAATGCCGAGGTCAATTGCAACCATGGCATTTAAATCATTAGAATCAGGGGGCGGCCCCATCTGATGTGCCATCGGCCCCCCTGCAAAGCGATTGCGGTGTGCCGATGGTCGTCATGGCAGCCTGGGGGCCCAATAAAGGCCTCCAGGTCTGCCATCTTTGAACTGCCTCTGGCAGGGCTTCAAAGGAGATTGTCAGTATAGTGATATACTGAAATATATTAGTATTACAGATGTATTACAGATTTAGCAGTCTTTATCTTGACTTTTAACGCATTAAATACACAGTGGCAAGATCTTTTATCTCAACTTTTTCAATGACTTTTCAATGGCTTTTGTTGTGTGATATCACGCTGCAGCAAGTTAAAGTCAAGATAAAGATGGTCAAATCTGTATATCTTGCAAGCGATCCAATGATCGCTGGTTCAAGTCCCCTAGGGGGACTAATAAAAAAGTAAAAGACAGTTAAATAAAGTTTTTTTTATTGTTCCAAAGAAAAAAAATATTAAAAAAGTTAAAAAACAACCTTTTCCCATTATTTCCCTAAAGCAATGTTAAAAAATAGAAGTTAACATAACTGATATTTCTGCATCCGTAAACGTCCGAACTATCACAATATAGCGTTATTTAACCCGCTCGGTGAACGCCGTAAAACATAAAAATATATATATAAAACAGCCAAATTGCTGTTTTTTGGTCACATTAGCTCTCCAAAAAAATGAAATAAAAAGTGATCAAAAAGTTGCATGTACCCCAAAATGTTATCATTAAAAACTACAGCTCGCCCCGCAAAAAATAACATTGCTCAATCAATGGAAAAATAAAAAAGTTATGACTCTTTTTGACGTTATGACATTTTTGATTTTTTATAAGTGGTAAAACATAAAAAAACATATAAATTTGGTATTGCCGCAATCATATCAACCCATAGAATAAGGGGAACATGTAGTTTTTAAACTACAACTTGTCCCACAAAAAAACAAGCCCTCATACGGCTGTGTCGACAAAAAAAAACAAAAAGTTATGGCTGGGAGGAAAAAACAAAAATGAAAAACGAAGATTGGCCGTGTCCTTAACGGGTAAACTATAGGACTAAAATACTCAAGGTAAATCCATTGATATACAAATACCCCTTACACCACCAGGGCTGAATTAATAAGCAATTCACAATTATGCCCTGGAGTATCCAGAACAAATGGGCCTCTTGGTACCATATGCCACCTATGGATATGGCTATACTCCAGGGATGCAAAAAAAAAATATTCCCCCCAGCCAATAAATACCCCCCAACATTTATTTTTTTTTGCATATTTGTATAGTTTGTTCATCAGGGGACAATACTGGCCAAAATGTGTATATTTGAAAAAAATTTGAAGGTGTAAATATATAAACAATAAACTTGCTTATGTTGGCCCATTTGTGCCAGATAACAAATCACGACTCCTGAGAGTAAGGTTACACTGGCTGAGAAAGGAACAGACATATGGAGATATTCCATTTTGCCAGGCTTGCTGGTTTGTAGCAGCTGAAGATGGAGGCTTGGCATTCCACATGGTCAGTGATAACTTACTGGGAAGTCTGCTTCATACGCAGCCAGCGGGCATCAGCTGTATATTACAGGTGACAGCCAGCTCTAATAGCGGAGATTGGAGATAACTCCAATTAATTACCTCTTAGAAGCCACAGGGAATAGCAATCATGGAATCTAAGCTGTGTTTTTAACCCCTTTGCGCACCACGATGTGTCATTACAATACACTACCAATACTAATAGATTAGTATTGCAGTGTATTGTACTAGTGATCCAACGATCGCTGGTTCATGTCCTCTAGGGGGACTAACAGATTGTGTAAAAAAAAGTTAAAACAAGTTTTTAGTAGTGAAATTTTTTTTTTAAATATTAAAAGTTAAAAAAAAACACCTTTTCCCATTTTTCCTCTAAAGTAATGTAAAAAATAAAAAAAGTAGATATGATTGGTATTGCTGCATCTGTAAAAGTCATAACTATTACAATATACCATTATTTAACTCTCAGGGTGAACGCCGTAAAAAATAAAACATTTGCCAGAATTGCTGTTTTTTTGTCAAATCAGCGCTGCAAAACCATTTAATAAAAAGTGAACAAAAACTTGTACGTACCAAAAAATTCCAATAAAACTACAGCTCGTTCTGCAAAAAATAAGCCCTCATACTGCACAATTGACTCTAAAATAAAAGTTATGGCTCTCAGAATGTGGTGGAACAAAACTATTATTTTTTTTACAAATAGTTTTTTCTTTGTAAAAGTAGTAAAATATAAAAAAAACCTATATGAATTTAGTATCACTGTAATTGTATTGAGCCACAGAATAACGTTAAGTTGTCGATTTTGTCTCAAGGTGAAAGCCATAAAAATGAAACCCAAAAAATAATGGAGGTACGGCAGTTTTTTCAAAATTCAGCAGGCAAATTTTTTTATTTCAGTTTCCCAGTTCATTTTATGGTACTTTAAATAGAAACTGCAACACTTCCAGCAAAAAATAAGCCCTCTATTGACGGAAAAAATAAAAAAAGTTATGGCTCTTGGAAGGCGGGGAGTGAAAAACGAAAATAAAAAATCAGAAAGAAGTTTAAAGAAAAAAAACATTTTGCCATTTTCAGTGTCTGTAGAAACCTGAACTATTCACATATAATGCAATTTATCCATCATGGAGAACACCTTAAAAATAATGCCAGAATTGCTGTGTTTTGGCCACCTTACCTCAAATGGTACTAATAACCACCCCAGTTAGCCCCACAAAAAACAAGCCCACCCACATTTCCACTGTTTTGTAAAAGTTGTGAAACATACTGACCCACAGAATAAAGTTAACAAGTAATTTTTAAAACACAGTGAACACCAATCAAAATCAAAATCCAAAAAACAGTGGAGGAATTGCTGTTTTTTTTTTCCATTCCACCTCACATAAAAAATGTTTTTATATGTTTTTAAGTACATTATATGTTACATGAAATGGTACTATTAAACAATACAACTTTTCCCGCAAAAAACAAGCCCTTATACGGCTACGACGATGGAAAATCTATAAAAGTTATGGTTCTTGGAATGCAGAGATGAAAAAACTAAAATGGAAAAAAAATAAAATTGTCTGTGGTGGGAACTTATTACCTTAGTTAATAAAGATAAAAGATAGAAATAAGTTAAGTGTTTATATAGTTAAACCTTAGAAAGTTTGTATTATTACACAAATAGTTTTTTTCTTCAGTCTTATGTACAACAAAAAGAATAAAACTTTGCAGAAAACCAGTAAAAGATGTAAACAAAATTCGTTTTTAGTTGTGAAATCCAGGTTTGTTATAATGCCTTTGGCACCAATTTCTAGATAAACAAGACAAGTCTTTGCTCCTGTCTTAACCCTGGTTCAATGCAAACAGAATTTGCTGCAAGCTTTCAAAGCTTTAAAAAATATTAGGCACTGCTGAGAAAAAAATGGTAGATAACCCCAAAGGAAAAACTCTCATCTTTTACTTTAAACTTTGTGAGCATCCCAGTGGATAATAAATCAATTAAATAGGTTGAGCCATATGTACAGTTGATGCTGCAACACTAAACAGTATTTTGTGTTTATTTTTAAGAGCAAATTACCATAATGTAACAATCATTTAACAAAAGACCAGACACTTTTCATCATTGACCATTAAATTAGTTACCTCCGGGCAATGTGTTGTTTGGATAACTTAATAGGGATAAGTTGGATAAGTTAATAGGGTAAATATGGTTATTGTACCATCAACAGATGCCCTTCTCTTGCCCTAACAATAAGTAGAGTAATAGCTAAGCATTCTTTCCCGCAGGACAAAAATTCAGTCTTGACACTTTCTTCATGACAGTCTGTGTGCCCATACCCACATGCAGTACCCAGGACACAAGCCCCCCCCCCCCCAGTTATGCCCTTGTAACAAGCATAATGCTAGCTTACCATCTATGTTATTTAGTTACTTAAGTGGTATTTTTTCATACCGTTTGTTATTTTGAACCTTGCACAAGTTTTTTTAAATAATAAAAATGGCTCTGACCAATAATACCTAGGACATACAGTGTATGTGTGGCTATGTCTATTGGAAGGGTGCATTTATATATATTAAATATTCCCTTAGTCATAATTCAGTTTACTTTTTAGTGATGGAACCAGTTGGCAGTTACATACAGCATACTGTATGTTGTTTAAATTTATACACCTGGGTGGTGTACGGCCCTTGCAGGTGTGTCATGGCAAAGAGGGTGTGTGAAGCAGAAGATTGGTTGCAAACTAAAAATTTGCTATGCCGGAGTTCTCAGCACAACTGGCCAGTAGGAAAAGTAAAAAGTTACCTTTATCTCAATATGAGAGATACAGCCTTAGAAACTATTCAGTCAGTCGGATGATGACTGGCTTGGCTTGCTGTCACGGACAGGGCCACGGCGCCCCTCTCTGATACGGGGGTTAGTCTTGCAATGTCCGGCCTAGTAGGCCACAACTGGCTTGTTGCACTCGTGAGAAGGCTCCTATCAGTAAACACCACTCCTCATACGACTCTCGCCCACAATCACGGGGAGGCTCCTGCTGCCATCCACAACTCGCTCTTAAACCACAGATGCAGGCCCAACAAAGTTCTGTCTCTTCTTCAGCAGTTCCATTCTCACACACAGCTCTCTGCAACAGCTCTCGCAGACTCTCTCTCTCTCTCTCTCCACAGCTCAGGTCCCCCCCAATCTTTCACCTGAACACTGAAGACTCTCTGCCAGAAATACCGCTGTTTTATAGAGCAAGTGTCAGGAAGCAGCACAGCCACGCTGCATTGTCCTGACGCTGTTATGGCATGGCAATGCAGTCAAAATGGTGTCCAGGCCGTATAAACTTTATAGGTACCAGGAAGCCAACCATCATTTGCCCTACAAAGAAACGGTACAACGTTATAGTGGATTAAACATAAGCACACCATAAGTACACAGGCCAGATTAGTCACATTAGTGCAGTAGGCCAGACCGGCCTCTCCTCCTGCAGAACGCCACCTAGGAGGATGAAAAAAAACCCATAATTTATAGCACAAGAGCACATGTTAAAAACACAGCGCACAAGCAAATGCTACACATCAGGCCAATACTGGCCAACATAAATAAGGAAAATTCCCCTTTAAAAGTTGGAATTCTCCCCCACATCGTTACACGCCTCTGAATTTAGAGATCCTATTTCGATTGCTATTTAATTTTACTGTCAGATCATTTCAGTATAAATAATTTTAGTACCAATCACATGGAAGATTTATCACACCAGATCTACAAAAGAAAGGCAGTGGAACTTTTGTCCAGGGGCATCGCAGTCACCGGGACTTTGGGGCTCAAGCCACATTCGGGTTGCAGCGGTCGCAGTTGCGACTGGGCCACTGCTGCCCGCACCGCATCTATAAATTTTACTATAGTAACTGGGGCCTGTGTAATAAAATACACAGGCCCTGTTACTATAGTAACGATAAATACTTTCCCATCTTCCTTCCCGAGCGCAGCAGAAGTCCTGACGTCTTCTCGCATCATGACGTCACGACACGTGCGCTGCGGACGACGTAATGACGCTAGACGGTGTCCGGACATCCGCTGCACCCGGAGCCGAAGAGGAGGGTAAGTGTAACGTTACGGTCTGCTGGGGTCCTGTATCTAAGCCTGCCTTGTGGCTCTAACTATCTAAGACTACTAAAAAACAAAAAGAGAGAGACGGTGTTCCTCTAAGGTGATATCATATGGGCAAGTTGAATTTTCATGCAAAAGGTGAATGTGGATGGACTCACCTGATCAAGTTGTGCAGGATCATGAGCACAACTTAACTTTACTGCTTGTCAGGTGGTTTTACCTTTGGCCTTGGTCACATTGAGCTAGCCTCTGGAGCAGACCCACGGTTGATGTCTCCAATGCTGAGGCTTCTTTCTCGTGGTTATATGAAAATGAAGAAACTGAAAAAAAATGCTCCTTGCAATGGGCGCTCTGGTGTGAATAGTTCACTAATTCCATGGAATCATGGATGGGAATTAAAAGGATTTATTTGAGAACATACTAAAAAGTAATAAAAACTGCTTCTGCAACGCGTTTCAACCTTGTATTGAGGTCTTCGTCAGGCATATTGTAATGACGGGGGGTAGGGAAACGGACAAGTGAGCCCTAGTCTACCCGCCACTCTGTCCCTGCCTACTTGCAACGACCCGCCCTAGGCGACGGGGTACAACTGGGCGGCGGTCCCTGCGCTCAGTAAGTGCACGACAAACACGACAAACATACAAGGGAATACAAGCAAGGGAAAGGGGCAGTTGCCCACGGCAAAACTGTGAGCAACAAGAGTGGTGAACGAGCCGAGTCAAGCCAGGAGTGTGCGAGGTACCAAACGAAGAGCAGAAGAGTAGTCAGTAAGCCAGGGTCTGTATGGAGCAGGATCAAAATAGAAGGAGTTGTAGCTGGGCCAGGAAACCACACGAAAAGAATCACAAGCACCGAGGGACAGGAAGGGCAGGCTTAAATAGACCAAGGGCGGGAGTTAGCTGAGTCTGGCCAGGTTGCGATAGGCTCTCCCACTCCTAAGCCTGCCAGCGTGAATGGTGGAAGCTGGAGTCAGTCTCAGGGATGTAGATTCAGGTGCTGACTGATTAATTATGGGAGCTGTGCCTGGCAGATCCTTTACACATTATATATATATATATATATATATAGTCTTTCTCAAGCCTTGAGAAAGACCCTCCACTTGTCACGGGTCGAAACGTTGCCATTTTTTTACTGGATGTTTGACCAATAAAAGAACTTATTGATTGAAACTTGCGAGACGTGTGCTGCTGTTCACCACGCTTTTTCTGAAGAAACTGGAGAAGTGTGTCTTTGAAAAAAAGTCTCTTCGCTTACTGGGCTATATCATCTCAGATCAGGGTCTCAAGATGAAACCTGAGAAGGTAAAGGCTGTCCTGAGGTGGCCACTCCCCCAAGGTTTAAGGGCCATATAACGCTTCCTGGGATTCGTCAACTTCTACAGGCTGATCATTCCCAACTTCTCATCTTTGACAGCTCCCATCTCCACCCTCACTAAAAAGGGTATGAATGACAAAGTGTGGACTCCGGAGGCAGAAGCCGCATTTGAATCCTTAAAAAAAGCCTTCACGTCAGCCTCTATTCTTCACCACCCTGATTTGTCCCTACAGTTTTCGTTAGAGGTGGACACTTCCTCTGTGGGTGCTGGTGCACTGTTGTTCCAGAAAGGTTCAAAGGGCAAGGCTGTGGTATGTGGCTACTATTCCAAGCTGTTTTCTTCGATTGGGGATCAGGAGTTACTGGCCATCAAGCTGGCTCTGCAGGAGTGGAGACACCTACTGGAAGGCACAGTTCATCCTATCCTGGTCTTCACGGATCACAAGAACCTGACCTACCTACAGACGGCCCAGCGGTTGAATCCTCGTCAAGCCAGGTGGTCACTGTTCTTTGCTCGGTTCCGGTTCGAACTCCACTAACGACCTTCCGACAAGAATGTGACGGTCGATGCCTTGTCTAGGTAATTTGAAACAGAGGACACTGTGGAGTCCCCACAGAATATTATTGATCCTTCCTGCATCTTTTCTGTGAATCCTCTGCAAGTTCCTCCGGGTAGGACATTTGTGCGTCTGACAGACAGAGGAAGAATCCTTCGCTGGGGTCATAGTTCCAAGCTGGCAGGTCACACGGGTGCTCATAAGACCCAAGATCTAATCCCCTGCCAGTTCTGGTGGCCCATGCTGCCCAAAGATGTCATGGACTTTGTCTCCTCATGTACAGTATGCGCAGCAAATAAAGTTGCCCACTCCAGACCAGCTGGTCTGCTCCAACCACTGCCTGTGCCCGTTGCCCCCTGGTAGCATGTTGCGATGGTCTTTGTCACGGATCTCCCTCCCTCTGCGGGTTGCAGTGTGATCTGGGTGGTGGTGGGTCGATTTTCAGATGGCTCATTTTGTTCCCTCTACTGTTCTGCCTTCTGCTGCGCGATTGGCCGACCTCTTCATTTAACACATCTTCCGTCTGCATGGCTTGCCCCTGCATATTGTCTCGGACCGAAGGGTCCAGTTCACCTCGAAGTTTTGGAGAGCACTCTGCGGTCTCCTCGGTGTAAAGTTGGACTTCTCTTTGGCCTATCATCCCCAATCCAATGGGCAAGTCGAGAGGGTTAACCAGATTATGGAGAACTATCTGCGTCATTTTGTTTCCAGATGGCATGATGACTGGGTGCAGCTGCTCCCGTGGGAAGAGTTCTCCTATAATAACCACACTAGTAAGTCCACCACCTCCAGTCCGTTCTTCATCGTCTATGGCCAACACCCTCGTATACCTCTTCCTGTCTCTACTATGTCCCAGTTGCCTGCAGCTGACTCTACCTTCAGGGACTTTCTGCAAATATGGTGACAGACCCGATCTTCTATCCTGCTGGCGGTGGACCGCATGAAGAGAAAGACAGATACAAGAATACGGGCTCCTCTTCAGTTTCTTCCAGGTACAAAGGTCTGGTTGTCTTCAAAGAACATCCAGCTGAGGGTGCCGTCCTGCAAATTTGCCCCTAGGTTCTTCGGACCCATCAAAATCCTGCTACAGATTAACCCGGTGTCTTACAAGCTGCGTCTGCCTCCTACCCTCAAGATCCCTAACCTTCCATGTCTCCTTGCTGAAACCCGTGGTCCTGAACCACTATTCCAGGACTCCTAGTTCCGCAGTGGCCCCTGGCGGCTCGTCAGGGACTTTTGAAGTAAGGGAGATTCTGGCTACCAAGAAGGTGGGAGAAAGAACGCTTTTTTTAGTGGATTGGAGGGGGCTCGGTCCAGAAGAGAGGTCTTGGGAGCCAGAGGAGAACATCGATGCCCCTGTCCTCGTGAGGAAGTTTCTCTCCCACTTTGGCCCCAAAAAGAGGGGGCGTTGGAGGGGGGATACTGTAACGTCTATGGCCACAGCCCGTCGTACTGACTTACCCCTCGACGGCTGTGGCCATGGACATGTTTGTTCTCTGGAGCGTCGTCCCCCAGTGAGGCACCGGCACTCACTTCCTGGTATCGAGACTGTCTCCCGGAGCGCGCGTGCACGGTCTTAAAGGGCCAGTGCGCGCATAATTGCAGGAAGTATGAAATCAAGCCCAGAATGTTACTGTACTATAAAAGTTGCGCTGCCCTCTTGTTCTTGTTCTTGATTGTCTTGCAAATGGTCTCCTAGTGTCTTCCAGTTCCCAAGTGTTCCCTGTTCCTGTATCCTGTATCCTGTTTCCCGTGTTATCCAGATCTAGTACCGTGCTGAGCTGTTGTTGTGTAGTGCTACCTTCCACGCCTGTTCTGCTACGTCACGCCTGATGTCTACCCGCCACCTGGTCCCAGCCTAGCCTGCCTTGCTACTGTCTGAGTTGCCATAGGTACCCTTTGTGGACTATAGACTCTATGCTATACCTGTTTGGCCAGCTTCCATCCCGCTACCCTGTACGGCCCAGTGGGTCCATACCACTCATCATGACACCTACCACATGTTATTCTTAGATACATGGCCCATGTCTGATCCTGTCTGATGGGCCCTGTATCTAAGCTTACCACATTGTAGGCTTACATACAGGGCCCCAGCAGACCATAATCTTATACAGTATAAGATTACTGTCTGCTGGGGCCCTGTATCTAAGCCCACCTTGTGGCAGGCTTAGATACATGATCTGATCTAACAGACAATATCACACATGGGCCCTGTATCTAAGCCTACCACATAGTTACATAGTTAGTACGGTTGAAAAAAGATACATGTCCATGAAGTTCAACCAAGGGATGGGAAAAGGAAAGGGAAACATTTCTACACATAGGAGCTAATATTTTTTTGTTCAAGGAAATGATCTAAGCCTTTTTTAAAGCCATCTATTGTCCCTGCAGTGACCAGCTCCTGTGGTAGGCTATTCCATAGATTCACAGTTCTCAGAGTAAAGAACGCTTGTCGCCTCTGCAGATTGAACCTTTTTTTTCTCCAGACGGACAAGAAACAATATTTGACCATATTTTTTGTATGTGCCATTAATATATTTATATAAGTTAATCATGTCTCACCTTAGTCGTGTTTTTTCAAGGCTAAATAGGTTTAATTCTTAATCTTTCCTCATACCTTAGATTCTCCATGCCCCTTATCAGCTCCCTTACTCTTCTTTGTATTTTTCCAACTCCAGGGCATCCTTTCTATGAATTGGAGCCCAGAACTGAACGGTATATTCTAGATGAGGCCTCACTAATGCTTTGTAAAGTGGTAATATTATATCCCAGTCCCGCAAGTCCATGCCTTTTTTAATACACAACAATATCTTGCTGGCCATTGAAGCAGCTGATTGACATTGCATGCTGTTATTTAGTTTATGATCTACAAGTACATCCAGATCCTTCTCAACAAGTGACTCACCCAGTATAGCTCCCCCTAGAACATATTATGCATGCAGATTGTTGGTACCCAGATTCCTAACTTTACATTTATCTACATTAAACTTTATTTGCCAAGTGGGTGCCCAAACGCCTTAGTGTGTTCAAATCCGTTGCAATTTACGAACATCTTCCATAGACTGAACAATACTACATAGCTTGGTGTCATTCATTAATGATATAGAGGATGGGATAATAGCACTTTTTCTATTTTTGCAAATAAGTTGAATAATAGTGGTCTCAGCACTGAACCCTGGGGTACACCACTTATAACCAGGGACCATTCAGAGTAGGAATCATTGACCACAACTCTCTGGATACAGTCCTTGAGCCAATTCTCAATCCAATTACAAACTATCTTTCCTAAATCTATAGTCCTTAAAGACATCTATGAGAGACAGTGTCAAATGCCTTTGCAAAGTACAAAAACACTATATCCACAGCGGCCCCTCTGTCTAGGCTTCTGCTCACCTCTTTATACTAACATATTCGATTAGTTTGACAACTTCTATCCTTAGTAAAACCGTGCTGGATGTCACTTATAATACTATTTTTTGTCACATAATCCTGTATATAGTCCCTCAATAGCCCCTCAAACATTTTCCCCACAATGGATGTTAAGCTTACTGGTCTATAATACCCGGGGAAGACCTAGATCCCTTTTTGAAAATAGTCAACACATTTGCCCTGTGCCAGTCCCTTGGCACTATATCAGTCACTAGAGAATCCCTAAATATTATGAAGAGGGGGGACAGAAATAACTGAACTAAGCTCATTAAGAACTCTAGGGTGTAACCCATCTGGTCCCGGGGCCTTGTGTACATTTATTTTATTTAACTTAGCTTGGACCATATCTAGATTCAGCCAATTCAGTACATCAACTGATATATTAACAGCACTGACACCGGCTATATCAGCTGCTCTTACTTCTGTTGTATATACAGAGCTAAAGAACCCATTCAGTAACTCTGCCTTCCCTTGATCTCCTGTCACCAACTCCCCATTACCACTATTTAGGGGTCCTACATGCTCAGACCTTGGCTTTTTTGAATTTACATACTTGAAGATTTTTTGGGGATTTGTTTTACTATCCTTGACCACCTGCCTTTCATTTTGTATTTTTGCTGATTTTATTACCTTTTTACAGATTTTATTAAGCTCTTTATTATTTACAAAGGCTACAGCTGTACCCTCAGATTTGTATTTTTCAGAAGGTGTAAGCCATGTGTAGTTTTAATTTAGTTGTTTATACTTGTTAACTATAGGAATACATTTTGCTCTATAATAACCCAAAGTAGATTTTAAAATCTCCCATTTATCATTTGTACCATTTTTTGACATTAGTTCTTCCCAGTCTATGTCCTGATTTGCAGCCCTCATCCTGGGAAAATTGGCCTTCTTAAAATTAAGTGTTTTTGCCCTCCCAGCCTGTGTTTTTTTACAGTATAGGTAAAATATAACTATATTGTGATCACTGTTACCGTGGTTTTCATGAACATTGACATTCCCAAAAAGCTCTGCTTTATTAGAAATTACCAGATCGAACAGAGCTTCACCTCTAGTCGGGTCTTCCACAAACTGGCCCATAAAATTTTCCTGCAACAAGTTGAGGAAATGTCTCCCCTTTGCAGTTGAAGCCGAACCATGACCCCAATTAATATCCCGGTAATTAAAATCTCCCATTATTACTACAGTACCAGCCTGTGCTGCCCGCTCCATCTGTTTATATAGCTGACCTTCCATCTCCTCAGTTATATTGGGGGGTCTATAGATTACACCAAAAGTAATTTTTTCAGTAATTACCTCCCTTTCTAGTTCCACCCACAAGGTTTCAACCTCCTCAGAGTCTTCACCCACTATTGTCTCTTTTACACTCGCCTTCATATCACTTCTCACATACAGACATACACCACCACCTTTCCTATTTGTCCTGTCTTTCCGAAAAAGTGTAAAACCCTGTAGATTTACTGCGAAGAGCCTAGCCATGTTTCAGCAACACCAACTATGTCTATATTTTCTTCCAGTATCAAGGCCTCCAGCTCCCCTATTTTGCTTGCTAGACTTCTGGCATTTGTGAACATACACTTTAACTAGCCTTTCAGTTTTTCACTTTTATTATCAGAAATGTGATTATTTGACATTATTTGGGCATTTTTATTTACACTGCTGTTTTGTAACAAAAGGATCTCCTTATCCTGTTGTCTAGTCCTCTCCCCACAGTCTGTTTCTCCCGCCACCAATAAAGTCTGACCCCTCTCTAACCTGACTACCCCTTTATTTTCTACATTGACCTCCCTCCTCAGCCCTAGTTTAAATACTCCACCACCCCAGCTAGAATTCTCTCCCCCAGCACAGCGGACCCCCTTCCATTTAGGTGCAAATCATCTGCAGAAAACAGTTTGTATTGTAATGAAAAGTCAGCCCAGTGCTCTAGGAACCCAAAGCTTTCTCCTCTACACCAAGACTTAAGCCATGCATTTAAGTCCCTGAGCTCCCGCTGTCTTTCCTGTGATGCGCATGGCGCAGGCAGTATTCCTGAGAATACAACCTTGGAGGTTCTTCCCTTCAGCTTGTAGCCTAGTTCTTTAAAATTATTCTTACGGTTCCTCCACCTACCATTTATTCTGTCCTTGGTAACTACATGGACCACAACAGCTGGATCATCACCCGCCCCTCCCAGCAATTTGTCCACCCGTTCCACCACATGCCGAACCCTGGCACCAGGGAGACAGCAAACCATTCGGTTGAGGCGGTCTTGGCGACAAATTATTCTATCCGTCTTCCTGATTATAGAATCCCCTACAACTATCAATTGTCTTGGCTTACCTGCACTACCATCCCGCTGACTACTAGGTGGGATGTTCTCCCAGCTGTTAGGGAGATCAGTATCCACTAGGGCTGCCATTTCTGAGACAGACACCCTCGCATCATCACCCAACTTGGCAATTTTGCTTGGAATATCAGAAACAGGATTGGCTTTCCTTTCCTTGGACCCCTTTCTACTGTCCCTAACTACATTAACCCAGCTACTTGCCTGATCCTGCTGACCCATGTCTTCACCCTCCAATTCTACCCCACTAACTGCATGTTCCATCAGCAACATGCTCCGCTCAAGATTGTCTATCGCCCTCAGTGTTGCATTCTGCTCCTCCAGATCTCTAATGCGAGCTTCCAGGTGACCAACATGCTCACATCTGCCACAGCGGTATTCACCCTGGAACTCAGGCTCCAGTCGTGCATACATATGGCAAACTGTGCACTGAAGAAAACCTCCAATCTTGCTGTCCATTATCCCAGTTATAAAAAAAAACGCGAACAGTTGTTAAAGTAAAAGAAAAGAAGAGTACTTACAGGCACTTTAACTCCTCGTTTTAACTCCGGTTTTGTAACTCCACTTGATATACAAACCACTTGTTTAGCACACACACCAGAGCAGGCTCTCCGGAGTCCTGAGGGCTAATTTATACCACCTGGGACCAGTTAACCCCTCCACCTAGTCAGCTGCTCAGCAGGAAGTAAGCTGCAAAGAAAAAATGGTTTGAAATTGTGTCAGTTTTGCAAACTTCTTTTAGCAAGCAGTCAATTCATATATCACATACAATAGCCCACACTTTGTCACACACGAACACAGCAAGTCAATCCGGTTTTGTAACTCCACTTGATATACAAACCACTTGTTTAGCACGCCCACCAGAGCAGGCTCTCCAGAGTCCTGAGGGCTAATTTATACCACCTTGGACCAGTTAACCCCTCCCCCTAGGACACCAGTTCGAACATTTGATTTATTACAGTAATTGTTATGTTTGTACTAATACACATAATACATATCCTCGGTCTTGCTTTGGTTGGCCGGACAACACACACACAGCGCAGAGAGGGTTTGGAGTCGTTAAATACCGGGGGAGTGACGAACCCCCGGGTCCTTATCTCAGGCTGTGTACACACACACACGCACGCGCGCGCGCACACACACACACACACACACACACGTGAGAGGCAAGAGGACTCACATTAATCTAGCACCCTGATGAGATGCAAATCCGACCGTGCAACCCCCGCACGGTACATTTTGGGTAATGCTAACACCGGCGATAGCCGATAATGAAGATGATAACTTTATCGTTAAATATCTCAGCGACAAAAAATCCTATCTCAAAATCGTTTGCAGCATTGTTTTTGTATTGAAAAGAGCTTTCGAATGAGCCCCCCACTCGACCCCCATGTGCCATTTAAGATTTTGCTGACCCCGTCCACCCCACCGTCCTCAAGGGGGTGGGGGTGTTTTTTTCCCCCCGTTAACTGGTAGATTTTATGACCCCATTAAATCCCACCAAATTTCAACCCTCTACCTCGAGCCGTTTAAAAGTTATGATGGGCATAAGTTTTGGTGGGCACTGTATATAAAAATGAATTTCTGTTGCACGTTCTTTATTCACGGCCAAACGGCTGTACCAATATGTATCAAATTTTACACATAAGTAAATCGCGTGCTTCCAAAGGTTTTAGACCGGGTTTCAGCTCTCTAGGACCTAACGTTCTCGACATATTCACAAAAGCAAATATGGCACCACTTGCTCCACATCAAGGACTTTCCTCCATATCACATCAGATGACCTGTATTAGCCAATAGAAGCTCGCAGGTCCTTAATTCTTAGCCTCACTCACACAGTTTTAGAACAGGTTTCCATAATGACCAAGCCATTTTTCTTTACTCGACGTGTTACTCACTGTAAACGTACTGTACCTATACTGGAATTGAGCATTCTCATAAATTTAAACCCTTTCATACCTCCAAAAAGGAACCCTGTACTTAGATGAAAGACTCCTGTGGTAAAGTGCATGGCTGCTGCCCGAACTGCTGAAATCTCTCAACAGAACCAAGCCTGTAGATTTCAGCATTCTCATAAATTGAACCCCTTTCAAACCAGTAATGCTTCCAAAAGGGAACCCTGCACTTGGACTTTATTTGATATGTTGGCTTCATATCAGTAGGAAATTAAGTTTTTAACCACAAACAACAAACAGATAGACCACTGTGAAGCCGAGTAACTTTGTTATTCCATAGGGTATGTTCACACGATTAACAAAAAACGTCTGAAAATACGGAGCTGTTTTCAAGGGAAAACAGCCCCTGATTTTCAGACGTTTTTTGAGCAACTCGCGTTTTTCGTGGCGTTTTTGCGGCTTTTTTTCTACGTCCGTTTTTGAAGCTGTTTTCCTTTTGGAGTCTATGAGAAAACGGTTCCAAAAACGTCCCAAGAAGTGTCCTGCACTTCTTTTGACGAGGCTGTAATTTTACGAGCCGTCTTTTGACAGTGACGCGTAAAATGACAGGTCGTCGGCACAGTACATCGTAAAGCCCATTGAAAGTAATGGGCAGATGTTTGCAGACGTATTGGAGACGTTTTTTCAGACGTAATTCGAGGCGTAAAACGCCTCCATTACGTCTGAAAATAGGTCGTGTGAACCCAGACATATTGTAAAAGGGAATGTCTGTTTGTCTGTCCTCAGTAGGCATCCAAACACCTGAACCATTTGACCCCAAATTTGGCACATAGGTACATTGAGGTTCTGGCAAGGTTTTCGTAAAGTTCCCGACCTTGCTGTTGTTCTCTGTTATCAGTCATTATCACATGATCCCGATCCAATACTATAAAAGCACTGTACAAGATAATCCTAGATGGGAAGGTACAGGGGAGCGGTTACCCATAGCAACCAATAAGATTACTGATGGCCAGGAGGAAAGCTGCATTACTAACTGCAGAAACTCCTATTGCCCAAATGCAAGCTGATCAAATGCATCATACTGCTACTCGAGCTGCTGAAACTCCTCAGCAGCTCGGGCTTTCTCAGCAACAGATCAGACAGGTGGCTCTCAGAAGAGCAGAGACTCCTGCCCGAACCCAGGCCAGTCATCAAGCTGAAAGAGCACATCATGTTCAGTGTGCTAATGAGTGGACTTTCATGCATGATGCTGCTTTCAATTATGATCTAACCATAGTCTATCGCCAACCGGTAATAAAACTGCCAATGTTGTTAATCAACAGGCTCTGTCACAGTCTAATGACTCCATTTCCTACCAGTTTAGCTGTTAGGTATTTAGGAAATTAAAATTCAAATAAACAGTGTGTAACTGGCGGGCTATATAGGGCTACTAGCGATTTCCCCGTAAACCAAGAAAATATGAGGGGATGGATTAGACTCCTTGGAACAAATCCAATGAACACACAAACAGACACACCAACATGTTTTACCCGGGTAGCGCCGGGAACTTTTTCAAGTACATTATATATTAATATGTTATTATATAAGGTCAGTACTACATTGACATTACGTAGATGTCATCATGATTTCCTTCTCAATAGACATTGTTTCACATCAGTTATTTTTTGTTCACTAGTTATGATTCTGAATAATATTCTAGTCAATAGAGACCTGAATGAACCTGTGTGTTTTTCAATGGCCCAAGATTAAATATGTGTTAAGACACTCAAGAAGTTATAAATGTCACGGACTATGTTGAGTGCTGCTTGTTGACATATATGCTTTTGTACTGCTGATGTCAAGAGAGAGCTCAGCTATGATATATTATATGATATATTCGATCACTCACTGATTTAATTTGTGTACTCTATACTAGTTAACATGCCAATTGAGCTTATTAATAATGCTGACTTTTTCTCTGGGCAGCTTTAGCTGTAAACATGCCTGGTGGCAGTGGCGGATCATCATTAGGGCGGTTTGGGAGGCCGCCCGGGGCCTAAGGCTCCAAGGGGGCCCATCGTCGCCCGAACTGCACATGACCGAACGGGCCCGCTCATGCCCGGTGGCGTCGCTAGCACCGGAGGGGGCCCCGGTGCTAGTGGCAGCCACATTCATTTGTATCTGAGTCCTCAGGACTCAGAAACAAATAAATATTATAGGCTGCAGGCCACGTGTTAGGCCTGCAGCCTATAAGGTGCTGGGAAGAATCCCTGCGCAAGCCAGCGCGATGAGGTACTACATCACGCCGGTCTGCGCATGCATCTAGTCTTGAGGATTCACATGCGTCCAGGTGGAGCGGCCGTCGCGGGAACAGGGCAAGGTAAGTAAAATATATATATATATATTTTTAGGTGGGGGTAGCACTGTGTATATATTCAAGGAGGGGGGAGTGCTCCGTGACACTATATACAAGGGGGGAGTGCTGGGTGGCCCTATATATACATGGGGGAGGGTAGCGCTGTGTGGGCCTATATACAAGGGGGAGGGGAGCGATGTGTGACACTATATACAAGGGGGGGGAGTTCTCTGTTACACTATATACAAGGTGGGGGAGTGCTGTTTGACCCTATATACAAGGGGGAAGGGGAGCACTATGTGGCAATATATGCAAAGGGCGGGAGCACTGTGTGCACTATATACAAGGGGGGAGCGCTATGTGGCCCTATATACAAGGGGGAGCGCTAAGTGGCCCTATATGCAAGCGGGGAACGATGTGTGGCCCTATATACAAAGGGGGAGCACTGTGTGACACTATATACAAGGGGGTGAGCGCTGTGTGACACTATGTACAAAGAGGGGAGGGCTGTGTAGCACTATATACAAGGGGGTGGCTGTGTAGCGCTATCCACAGGAGTATGTGTGTGCCGCTCTTTACAGGGGGGTTCTGTGGCGCTATTTACAAGAGGGGGAGGGCTGTGTGGCGCTCTCTACAGGGGGCTGTATGGCGTTATCTATAGGGGCTGTGTGTAATGCTCTCTATTGGGGGGATGTGTGTGTTGCTAGCTATAGGGGGATGTTTGATATCTACAGGGGGCTGTGTGTGGCGCTATGTACAGGGGGCTGTGTGAATGTGGTGTTTTACAGTGTATGGTATTATTATATTCAGTGCAGTGTTTGGTGCTATTATATTTAGGCGCACAGTGTGTGGCACCATGATCATTTTATTTTCGTTTATAGGTGTGGAAATGTTGGAAAAGTGTGGAGCCGAATACATCTGAGTGACAAATTCTGAAGAAATGGGTCATGGCCGGGAGAAGTCGTCATGAGCTCTGGACCGGATGGAGAAGGAAAGAGGAAAAAAACTACTGGAATCTGAGAAATAGTCACCTGTGAGTCACTAGATTTATAGAGAATCTGTCACCTCTCCTGACATGTTTATTATAGGAAATCCTTGTATTTCACAAAAAGTCTTTCTGCAGTCCAGGACTGATAGAGAATTCCCCTTGTCAAGAGGATTTGTCCCTGCACAGTGTGATACTGTCAGTATGTAGGTACACAGCCCTGTGGCAAGGGGAATCATAATATCCATTTGTTAATGCTTGCCCAAAAAGGTAGTGTTAACCCCTTCCTGTCGTAAACAACTTTAAAATTTTCATTTTCGTTTTTTCCTCCCCACCTTCCAGAAGCCATAACGTCTTTATTTTTCCTTCAATATAGTACTATGAGGGCTTGATTTTTGCGGAACGAGTTTTAGTTTTTGTAGCACCATTTATTTTGCGTATAATGTACTACGAAATGGGGTAAAAAAAAATATTTGTGGGGTAGAAAATGAAAAAAACAGCGATTCCTCCATGGTTTTTTGCTCGCCATTTTTACGGAATTCACTGTGCTTTTACGAACGCGGCGATACCAATTATGTTTATTTATTTAATTTTTTTACTATGCTCTAGGGGGAAAATGGGAAAAGGTTTTTTTTTTTAACTTTTAATTATTTTTTATTTTTTTACACAAAAAAAACAACTTTATTGAACTCATTTTTACTTTTTTTATTAGTCCCCCTAGGGGACTTCAACAAGCATTCTTTAGATCGCTTGCACGATATACTGCAATACTAATGTATTGCAGTATATTGTGTTTCTGACAGGCATCTATTAAGCCCTGCCAGAGGCAGGGCTTAATAGGTGTACAAAGATGGCGGACCTGGGGGTCTTCATTAGGCCCCCAGGCAGCCATGGCAACCATCGCCCCCCCCCCCCGCGATTTAATTGCGGGGGGCGCGATGAGCTGTTAGAGGGGGCCGCCCCCCTCTTTCCAACTATTTAAATGCTGCGGTCGGTATTCACTGCAGCATTTAACAAGTTAAACTAGTGGGATCGCGCTCGAGCGCGATGCCGCTAGTTACTCTGAAGTGTCGGCTGTAACATGCAGCCGACACCAGCATCGTATGGAGCGAGTTCACTCCGTGAGCCAGCTCCATACTTCCCCTACCCGGCTGTGACGTAACTGTATGTCATATGTCGGGAAGGGGTTAAAAATAGTTACGGCATGGCAGAGTGGCGGTGCGGAAGGGGGTCCCAAGTTTGGGTAACAGCCCAGAGCCTATAGTCTACTTAATCCGCCACTGCCTGGTGGACAACCCTCTTAAAGTTTGAGGCAATAGTTAATTGTATATTTACTATAAGTAACATATTTTTGTTACTATTTTGCACAGGCAAATTGATTGACAACAAATGTGTATGACTTTATTAATTTATATTTCTATAATAGATTGGAAAATTAGGGAATTTGTGAAATTATTATTTTATTTCAAAATCTTTGTGCTACTATAATGGAATTGTCTAGGGACCAATTTTTACATCCCTCTTGTGTTGCTCGACAAAAGGAAAGGATTAGGCGGTGGCAGTGTCAGGGACAGGCCAAGGGTCTAATACCTACAGAAGAACATAAAGTGCAGAAAACAGAAGGCAGGCGATTGTTCACATAGTCCAGGGTTCAGTATCCAATAGCATTTATAAGCCGAGGGCGTATCCAAGAGATGTAGTGAAACAAGCTAGGTCAGAGGGTAAACTTCATTATAGAAAATACAACACAGTAACCAGGTTAGGGCATAGTAATAACTATCACTAAAGCCAGAACGCAAGCGATTCAAATAGAGAGCCTAGCACTCAAATTCACCAGACAACCCGCTCCATGATTGGTCCAGCGGCCGACTCTCTGATTGGTCCAGCGGCCAGACTCCCTGGCCAAATGGCCTTTTTCTAATACTGGTCAAGCCTACCAACATTCCCACCCACCCCGCTATGACATTCAAAGCAGCGGCGACTGGCAGAAGAGGACAGCGCAGGAGCATGGACAGATAAGTATGTTACAACTATTATCTGTGTCATGTAATTAAATGTAAAATACATTAGATTAGTTATAAAACTTTGGTAGCAGTGCTGTGTGTCTCTGCCCTACTTTTTCCTTTTTAGATACAAAAGTACTGTAATTACTCAGACATTTTAAACAGATATTCATTACCTGAATATGTATAGTCTGGCCTTCCTATAGCCGTTTAACTCCATACTTTTCTCTCTGAGTGTTCTTCTAGGGTTACATAATTGCTGATCTTTTTTCAGTATAGAGATTTATGCTAATAATATTTTATTTTGCATGTTTCTGTACATTCTCTGATGTGACAGAAAGTATTATATCCCCTTCCCCACTTAGGTCATGTTCACATCCTCGTTGGGCCATTTCGTTGTCCTGCTCCGTCAGAGAAGCAGAACAAGGAAATGCCAGAAACAATGGTTGCATTGCACCACAGACACCACCGGCAGCCGACGGAACCCATTGACTCTAATTGACTTTAATTGGTTCTGTTGGCTTTTCGTCGGGTGTCCGAGCTTTTACCAGAAACAATGGAGCAGCATACTGCGCTATTGGTTCCTGTAATCTCTGCCGGATCTGACGAGGCTTCCAACGCAGATGTGAACAGGTCCTAAGGTTCGGGAGATACTGTATTGACTATATTGGCTACTGTCACTTAGTAGTCCCCATTATGAGTGTTCCTTCTCCACTTGCCCAGAGAAAATATTTAAATATGAAAAAGAAGATCAAATAACAGCAGAGGAATATAAACATATTTGTTAAAGATAATTAAACATATTTCCATGTGTTTAG
This sequence comes from Rhinoderma darwinii, assembly GCF_050947455.1. Taxonomy (NCBI): domain Eukaryota; kingdom Metazoa; phylum Chordata; class Amphibia; order Anura; family Rhinodermatidae; genus Rhinoderma; species Rhinoderma darwinii. Next base: position 540,297,500 of record NC_134687.1, on the reverse strand, counting down.
ATTCCTTCTTAATGACTCAGAATATATACATGAATTATATCATTGCTTAATAATAAAATAAATAATATTTAAACAATAGCAGTACAGTCATTTCTTGGTTTACTTATCATTCTCTTTGTAGAATATTCTGTTTGCATTTCCCAATAACACTCTAAATACAGTAAATAACAGTCTATAACGCCTTTCAATATAATGGAAACAATGACTACTGCTGAGGATAGCTCAAAATCACCTTTATGGTTGGCTAATCAGGCACAAATGTTAATGTTTCTATAATACTGCGTGTTGTACAGCGATCAAAGGACTTATTTTGCAGCAGATGAATAATAGCAGGGGATTTCCTTAGCACTGCACTACTTGTTTTACCCTTTATGATGGAAATATTATATTTAAGTGATAGAATGAGGCATTTAGTTATTCAATTTATACATATATTGTCCATAGATTTAAATAGAAACACACATATCTTTAAATGCACCCAATGGTCAAGATGCTCTGATTCTGATCCTATTGTCCATCAAAATTACTTCCAAACTCATGTCTAGTTTCCAGTGATATAGAATTTCCAGGCAAAATGCATTAAAGTGGCAGGTCTGGGTCGTAAGGATTGGTATAATGTTCCTTTGTAGGTGATGGAGAAAACATGGGAATAACCACCTGGGGGTTTGGAAGTCCTTCATTCCAGAATTAGATTTTCTTGTCTAAATGTTTTATTTAGCTAGATACAGGTGAGATGGAATCCTCATAACACAGGTGCTGAATAGAGCAGGGGACACTGTTGCTACGAAGAATGTCAAACACTCATTAGAGGGTGTATAAAAAGGACATATACTGAATGGCCGCAGCATTAAAAAAATGCCCCTTTGTACAGTTCAGCTTGTTTATTCTCATAGCATAAACATATGTCTCACAGGACAAAATACAGAAGCTATGTGTTTCCCCAAGATACGGCACTACACCTCCAAAATGATTATAAGTAACAGGAATAGAAAGAACTCCAAAATAGTCATATGAAAAACAAGAGGACAGGGTGTCATGCACTATTGAAAATAGAAAAATCGTTATTGTAGCAAAAAGCTAAAACACATGGTAAAATACCGAAAGGTCCAAACAGAATAACTGTCTATACAACGTTAAAACGACACCACCAGATCTCAAAGCATAAGGGTATATAAATGCTTGTTTCATATAAGACAAGCGCTTGTCTGGCATACCTTCACCCCATTAAATGGGTAAGACATTACTTAGCTAAAAACATGTGACTTGGTGTCTCAATATTGGGACTTATTTTCCCTACTTCCCAGCATCTTACTGATGTGGGTGTTTGTTTCACCACACTTGAATATCTATAGGTGACTCTACCTTTAATTCCCTACCTCTTTCTTCTATGGTAATAATTATTTCTCCCATTTAAATCATGTTTAAATCATGTTGCGCAACACTACGTTTGGTTGCAAAGTACTTATACCATGAAAGCAATTGTATGTCTGCTCAGTGTCTTATATGAAACAAGCATTTATATACCCTTATGCTTTGAGATCTTGTGGTGTCGTTTTAACTTTGTATAGTTATTCTGTTTGGATATTTTGATATTTTACCATGTGTTTTAGCTTATTGCTACAATAAAGATTTTTCTATTTTCAATAGTGCATGAATCCCTGTCCTCTTGTTTTTTTATATCTTTATTCTCACAGCAGTAGCTCAGACCACATTTTTGGATAACAGTTCTATTTTTAGATAAGTGCATAAGCATTTATAACCTAATCTGACTTGTATGAAACCCAGAGAAGGATGTCCACCAACAAGTGATCCAACAGTAAGCTCTGACACTAAATGGTGGTACCCATATGTGAATACTGAAATCTTTAATAAGGAAGAAATACCATCCACCTTCCACTTCACATGGTTCATATCTCATATGTTTCAAAATGTGTTTACTAATTGTAAGGACTGTCAGAAAATTATTAATGTTATCATCTTCAATATTGTTCATTTTGTTGAACTAAGGCCTAAGGACTTCACAAATGTTTGTATTCACCATTCACATCTTATTTGTTTTAATATGTCCCATAATACAGAACCATTGTTAGTCAATGCACACATCTGTATGGTTTAATGTTCATATTGCAATACAGAGATCACACCATAGTTACAAAGTTACATAGTTAAACAGGTGTAAAAAAGACACATGTCCATCAAGTCCAACCTATAATCTTACCATGTTGATCCAGAGGAAGGATAACCCCCATGAGGTGGATGTCAATTGCCTCATTAGGGAAAAAAATTCTCCCAGACTCCAAAAAGTCAATCAGTATAAATCCATGGATCAGTGTTCCATCTCCATAATCTAGTACTCATAACTTGTAATATTGCATTTTATTAAGAAAGGCATCCAGGCCCTTCTTGAACTTGCTCCATGAACAAATATCACAGCATCCTGTGGCAGAGAGTTCCAATATCTCACTGCCCTTATAGTAAAGCAGACGCAGAGGATGCCCCCTTGTCATGGTTACAGGCCTAGGTGTAAAAAGATCATTAGAAAGATCTCTGTACTGTCCAGTTATAAATTTGCACATTGTAATTAGATCTCCCCATAGCCATCTTTTTTCTGAAATGAATAGCCCAAAGTTATTTAACCTTTCTCTTGGTACTGCAATCCACCCACTCCCTTGAAGGAATTGTCAACCACCGGATAGGTCATCAATGGGGGTCTGACACCCAGACGCTGCACCGATCAGCTGCTCTGGCTGCCTCCGGGCACCGGATTTCTGAATTAAAATTGATTCCCTAAAAGAGCCTCACTACATGTTTACCACCTATAGTGGTGTCTACAGGGTAAATAGCTGTTTGTATTGCCTTTTTTAGGTAGAAAATCTTTTGATCTTGTGCCAATTTCAATGTCCATATGTAACGTCCGTGGTCACTGACCATGAACTCCTTTCATCCTGCCGATGCCTTTCTCTCCAGAGATGCCAGCACATCCTGTTCCTCAGTGACCACTAGGGTGCGCGCGCAAGCTCAGTCCAACCTTAAAGAGCTAGAGCGCACACATGTGTGAAATTGAGCTGATTGCTCCCAGATCACCCCGGTCTATAAGAAGGGCGTCTCCCCCTTCCTTCATTGCCTGAGTGTTGTTTGTACCTACCCGTGTCAAATGGTCCCTTGAGTGTTCTCTAGTTCTCAGTGTTCCCGTTCCTGCTACCTGTATCCTGTATCCCGTGCTTCCATGTTCCTGTGCTGTACAGAGTTGGAGTCGGGTTGTGTCGCCTGCTGCACCCGCTGTGTTTCTCCGCACCTGTTGTCTGCCTGCTGCCAGAGTTCCATCCGAGCCTAAACCATCGCTACTGTCTGAATTGCCACGGGTACCTTTATTCGAACTATAGACATTGACTTTGTAGCCTGTTTGGCCAGCTGCTATACTTCTACGGCGGTATGGCCCAGTGGGTCCACATACCCACAGATCGTGACACCATAATTATAGAACACTAACTGAATGCTTGTCCTTTTTTACTATTTTATGGTACCATTGGGAGGAATGTTGTCTAACTCATATAATATGTCATATTTAGCTTTGTATTTACTCATTATATTACTACGGTCTTAAGCATGAGGCTATAGTCGGCAAACCCAGCTAAAACCATATCAGTTCCGGATACATCTTGCATTTTAATATTTATTTAGAAAAGATTCCTTCCAAATGGATTTTTCATTGACTCTATAAAATATATATATATTTTGTTCTGTTAAATATTTATTTATTAAATAACCTTACATTCATCAATACTTTTTGTAATTTAATATATATTTACAGTACAGAATATTATAGTACATACTTCACATGCTACCAGTTTTATTCATTTTTAAAAAACACCATAAAATTTTGTTATTAGGTCTATGGTTGAAAAATGGAAGATAGATATAAAAAAGTTAGTCAGCTCCTCCTGAAACATAAAATGAATATGCAGGTGCTAATCTGCCGTGACTTATGTGCGACATAACCAACAAGAAAATGCAGATGCACACTTCAGGCGATAAGATATATATCTATATATATATCTATATATATATATATATATATATATATATATATACCAAAGAAGTAAGTCTTGCAGCACTCCAATAAAGTAGATGAAAAAACGGTGATTAATTCACGCCAGCATACAAAGGTGCAATGTTTCAGTCCAACATTGGGACCTTTTTCAAGCATGCTTGAAAAAGGTCCTAATGTTGGATTGAAACGTTGCTCCTTTGTATGTTGGCGTGAATAAATCACTGTTTTTTCATCTACTTTATTGGAGTGTTGCAAGATTTACTTCTTTGGAATATTGATATAGTCCTTGGATCTGGACTACTTGCCGGCACCTGTTCACATGTTTAAGCTTTTTTATATATATACTTTATATTTTTACATGGATATTAGATAGTTTTTAGATAGATAGATAGATAGATAGATAGATAGATAGATAGATAGATAGATACATACATACATACATACATACATACATATTAGATAAATAGATAGATTTTTTTTGTATATGTGGTTTTATCAATTCATTGTTTCCATACTAACCTTGAAGGGTTGCTTAAAAGGACAGCAAAGTGTGCTAGTGTATGTTTTAATGAGCATTTGGTGCTATAACAGGTGGGGAAAGCTATTGGGATATGGGTATATTAGAAAACGATAGGAACTCTAGCAGATGTTGAAACAGGATGATATATTACTACTCACTATGGGATTCAGAATATACTGGCATAATAGAGAAGAATAAAAATTCATGCCTTTGTATGGGCTACAAAGATAAGTGGTATACTGATTATGTTTCTGCCTCTCATTTTTAATAGATTTAAATTTGCCAAATCATCTGCATTATAAGCTTTAGTATTGGAGTATTGTTTTATTATGTATAGGACATTCAGAGCATGCCTGTAACATGAGCTAATGGAGCATTCAAAATGCAAAAGTCACCTTAACCTTTAGACTTTAGGTTAATAACTGTTATCAGAATAGAGTACGTTAACCAGTTTTACAGATCTTGTTAACAAAGGATATTAGAAAAATTTCATATGAAAAATGTTCTAGAGTAAAAAAATTGACATTGATGTTGGGGGGATCTTTTTTGACGTACAGTACATCCATACTCGGACAAGCCGAGTCACAGCAACATTTATTGAGATATGGCTGAAATGTGAAGTATGATAAAGTGTAGATGAAGATGGATATTGAAGATATTACAGATCATCATCTAAGTAGAATAAAGAAAAGATACATCTTATGATAGTATAGACAAATACAAGTAAACTATGGACTGTCTAACCCCATGAAGTTGTTCTCAACAAACATATCTGGTGGGATAACATTTGTGCGTTTTAAAGAGATATTAATGAAATCAAAACAACAATATTCAACTAGTACACAATGCAGTAGATTTTCAGATATGTACTATCAGTGGTGAAAAGACATGTATGACCTTGGGTCTGTGACTGATTTGAAAATGTCACATTTTGTTGTGTACAGTACCAAGAATAACAGTTGTCCCATACCTTCACTTTAGTCCCTTTGACTGGCTACTTGACTCCTGCCTACTGTACTCTACGTAGAGGAGATGGAGTGATTTGCACCAAATTCATTAAAAGGGAACACCTCTTAAAAAAAATTAGAGCGTTTGAAACTGTATGCCAGTCTATGAGCATGTGACTGCTTGTGACTTTTTTTAAATCTCAGTTTACACCATTAACGGGCGTAAAATGCATAATAAATGTGGGACATTATATTTTGTTTCAGAAATTTTCTGTCAAATGTCCAGAATATATGTTAGGAAGATCTCCCAGTGTATACAATCTCCCAGTTTATACAATGAATAAAAACAAGGTCTGAACTAAGTATGAGGAAGATTGCGCATTGCTAGCTACCTTGGTCTACCATGGTGCATGTGGGCTGTCATGTGGATGGGCATGAGCTTAGGAGTAATAAACTTTAAATAAGATTGGAAAACATGTAGATAGGAGAGGTAAGAGAGATCTGGAAGTGCCTGTGTATACTTGTAGGCACATGGCTTGGTGAACAGAAGAATCTTCTCCATGATTCCAAAATGTCTGACTGTCATTCATGAGACTGTCCTTCAGTATCCATCCATGTACAGGGCATCACTGTACTTACTAACCTAGGCAACAGAAAGGCTAGAATCACCCCTGACCCCTAACCTTTTAGGAATCTGTAAAGGATCTGCCAGACACAGCTGCTGTGTCGACGCCCGTGGTTAATCAGTCTGCATTTGCTCCTAGGTCTGATAGAGTGACTCGATCTGCTACCACTTTGGTACCTCGTACACTCCTGGTTTGACTCGGCTCGTTCACTATTCTTGTTGCTCACGGTGTTGCCCTGGGCAACTGCCCCATTTCCCTTAGCTTCTGTGTACCCTTGTCTGTTTGTCTGTCATGCACCTATTGAGCGTAGGGACCGTCGCCCAGTTGTACGCCGTCGCCTAGGATGGGCCGTGCAAGTAGGCAGGGACTGAGTGGCGGGTAGATTAGGGCTCACCTGTCTGTCTCCCTACCCCGACATTACAGAATCATTAGAAACTAGAGATGAGGCAAGTGATTTTTCATGTCTTCCAATTAATTTTGTGGTGCCCGTTTATTAGTGGGTAGTTAATGGACTTGTAGGTGGTGATCAGTTGGCATGCTGTAATGCACAGGTTTACCTCGACTTCTAGTCTGTCCCACTTTTCAACTTTACACAGTTGAGGTGGATGGGTTGCCTACCCAATGATGTAGAAAGGCAAGACTAAAGAAGGGGAATGCAGGAATATGGGACAGGAATTAAATATTACTCTTGGATTTACTTCTGGAGAGGATAATGTGATGGGGTGACAATATCAGATGAAATATGAGCAGTTCAAACAGAACAGACTTTGTAAAGACAGCTGCCTGAATATTCACAACACATAATATATCTTACAGCATGGCTGGCCTGCATGAGCACATGTGCTATGCCCAACACTTACAAATACAGTTTGAAATGGTAGTGAATGAAAACAACAGAACCAGGTACATGTAGCCATCCTCTAAGCCTGCATTATCTTCATATGCATAGCAAACTATTGCATGTAAATCATGGAACATGAATTCGCAGAACCCTGGAGCAGATAGTCTTATTAACACAGTATGTTTTATATGGAAGGTGGTCTCTGGTAGTCTGGCAGCAGGGACAAGCTCAGAGAAACGAAACCCTCCCAAGGCCCTTGACCAGCTAAATTAATAATTAATAAATAAAACACAAACAACTATAATTGTGGGTAAAGTGGGGTTAGGCCACAGCTTTATTAAATAAATAAATGCTTATGGCCTTGCCCGTGGTTATTTAGAGTCTTTGCCACTTAGGATGCCTTGCCACCGCGTCCGTTGTGAGCATGTCCTAGTTGATCTGTCAGATGGATGGAAAGGGGCAAGGTCCTACCACACGCCATATAAGTGAGTGTACCCCTACACAGAGCTGCTACCCCCACCTATCAAAAGAAAAATTGCCCTATCTATAGCATCTTGAAGGCCCAAAAGAAATATGTCCAAACCAATATCGTTTAAATGGGCTCCATCCTGCACCATGAGACCCCTATTATCTCCTTCGAGCTGGCGATATCTGATAACTACGCAACCCAGAGATCTTACATGGAGCGAGACCCACATATTAAGGATGCATCTAGCATGTTCTATGAAATGATGGTTACGAGCTCCAGACCATACCACCCTGGGGACAATCTCAGACCATATTACAATAACCTCCTAGATGAAGGCAGAGAAGCGATTAATATCCGAGCGAATGACTGAAATAAGTTCAGCAAAATGCGTGGAGCATAAATCATTGTGGCCGGCATGAAATATCACCACCGCCGGGGCATGAGTGGCCTTGCTAACTGACAACATCTCGGGCTGCACCTGCAACCATTTAAAACCACGGACTCCCCTCCAGGAGAGGTCCACATTGGTGAAACCCAGATTCAAACCACCGGGCAGGATGGAGGCCCATTGAGCTGCCCGATACACATATGAGTGCCGGATCAGCCAAACCTTCAGACGAAGCAAACCTGAAAGAAAAAAGAAAAAAGTTAATGTACACGATTAATAAGTCAATAAAATAGGATGAATATACAGTTTAAAACAATCAGATTTCCATCTACCCAAGCCTTTGACATCAGACTCAGACAATCCTAAAACATCGGCTGTGGTAGCAGTGTTAATGCGGAAAGAGTGAGTCCCTAAATCAGATGCCGAGATGCCCGCGATATGCAAATATTTTTAAAAAATGGATTCAAACTCCAATTTTGTCAGAGGTAGACCGTTATCGTGTGCCAAAAAACAAACTGAAGCCGGTTTAATGGTGAAATATTTTGTCACCAAAGCCATGGCGCAGGCAACGTCAGGGATACTATTTACCGTCAACTAAGAGCCCCAACCGCATATATCCGTTTTGGATCGACTAATGCGAATCTTGATGGCAGTTGGGAGAACTACCACATCATCACTTAATATGCCAGAAACCTTGGAGCGCGAAGAATAAATGATGTCACCAAGCCTCAGGGCACAAAAGAAAGCGATGGAGAAAGCGCATTACAATAGAAGGGCTTCATAATCAGGAACACAGACGGCAACAGTAGCCGTAATGAGATGTCTGAGGAGGGGGAGAGAAATCGGACATCTTTCATCAACCCTTACCGTTTCTTTTTTCCAGCCGTTAAAATTAACGTAAAAAACAAATCCTTGGTGATGTCACCCAAAACCCATAATCTCAACACAAACGAAACCCCGGCTAATCGTTTTTGTACCATCGCGGAGGAAGCGCCACAAATGCGCAATCTGTGAACATTTTCTACAGTCATGTGTCTCATAGTCACCACATCCAAAATCTGCTCGGCCGAGCCACAGTCCTACCATTCAGACCAGGCCTTACCGTGACAAGACCAAGTCGAAGAGACCAGCTAATTCTCCAGCATCGGTTTCAATGAGGCGTTGCCAAATCCCACAGGAAAGGTGGGCAAGGGAACCCCTCCGGGTCCGCCAGCAGATGAAAATCCCTGAAAAGATCCAACTGAGAACGAGAAAGAGCAACAGCCACCACATTAACAACACCTGGCACATGTTTAGCTCTAAACGCAATATAAAACTGTAAGTATCTTAAAACCATGTGGCGTATTAGCGCTAACACAGGCAATGAACTCGATGTAAGATTATCGATCGCGGAAAATGTTCCTTCATTGTCCGACCAGAATATGATACGTTTATTGGACATATCCTGGCCCATAACTAAATAGATACGATGATAGGAAACAACTCTTAAAGGATCAAATTTTTGTGAAAACCCTCAACCTCCCAACGTTGCGGCCATACTTCAGCCGCATCTGTAAAAAGCTGGAGATCGTCGCTTGTAATCTCTGGCTCTGGGAAACATGATACACCGTCATAGTCCAACAGAAACGATTTCCAAACCCGCAAGTCTTCCCTCAATGTCCTGGTAATACGAATGTAATGATTAGGACTTTTTACACCGGCCGTCGCCATGGACAACCGACGCGAAACGACTCTACCCATGGGAAAGATCTTGCAAGCAAATACTAATTGACCTAAAAGGGACTGGAGCTGAAACAAAGTGGGCATCCTTGCTTTAATGCCGACATCCAATTCAGTGCGCAAGCGGGACAGTTTTTCCTCGGGAAGTTGGAGCAACATACGCCCCGTACCAATCAATATCCCTTGAAAGGACAAACATCAGACTGGGCCTTCTGTCTTCTCCTCAGATAAGGGGACACAAAACAATTGGGCAAAATAACGGAAAGAATCCAATAAATACTGGTACTGTTGGGAATCGGAAGGGCCTATAAACAGAAAATCATCAAGGTAGTGTATTATAGATGAAAAACCAGTCTCATAACGCTCTACCCATTCAAGGAAACAGCTGAACATCTAAAAAATAACGGCATTAAATGGAGCAGCCCGTAGGCAAACACATGTCAAAATAAAAGAAACCTTATAACTATCAAACCAACAAGTGAAAACAATCAGGATGGACTGGAAGGAGGCGGAAAGCAGACTCAACATCAAACTTGGCAAGCAAGGGGAATGTCTGCACTCGTATGACCGTCAGCGCCTATCTCGGTCAAGACGTCTTGACCTAACATCATATGGGGATCGCGATCTGAACACCTGAGACCGGGCACCATATCTAGTCGCGGGCAGCGGGTCACAAAATATGTGACGTGATCGCGAACTCCTTGAGAGAACAGGTGCACGTGCTACACTCTGAGGAGTTCCGGGTATAAAATCCATATCAAAGAGGTTCTCATTACTATTATTCCCATCCCCCACTGGTGACCTAGAAGGGGACATTGTGGGGTCACCTGATCCTTGTGGTGTGAAACTCATCAGGGGAAGCTACAGGGGAGACTGTAGGCTTGGGAGGAGGCATAGCTCCACTATTTGGAGCCAAGCTAGCGCTCCCTGTAGCCACCATTACAGGCTTCTCTGATGCAGCCGACACCCTAGGGGAGTGGGCGGATCTACCACCTAGTGCGTCCAACGCTTTCTCTACCGGAGCAGGTAAACGGCGAGCGTGTGATGCAGCCAGCCTAGCAGTAGCCGCCGGCGGCGTCCATGGAAGGGAACTACTAGAGGCGGCAGGGCGGGTTGGAGCCCGGGACCGCCGCCTAACACCTGGGGGGGAGGGCTAAGCCGAACAGTGGGAGCTGTGTCAGGGAGCACTGGGCTCGCTAAAGAGCCAGCTAAAAGAGGAGTCAGCCCTGATGAGCATCCCTAGCTAACGTATCCTGTAACAGGGCCATCAAAGCAGCCTCAGCCATGGTAAATGCTGGTGAGTGCAGTGTCCAAAAACACCTTTAGATATTGCTGTGCAGGGGTCCAAAAAGGCAGAGGCAAGCATGCAGTAAACTTTTATCAAAACTTATGCGACGCCCCCCAAATATGTGCACCAATACATGTGGTGGCCCGTGGGTGGCGGGGACTGCAGGAACCCAAAATGGTGGATACTGGGCTCTCTGTCTTGTGTCACGGTGGTATTTTGCCTTGCAGGCCTTCCCACCTCCCAGGGACACACACACACAGTGATGAGGGGGTTGCACAAGATGATGATGATGACTGTTGTTTCCCCCGGGGCACTCCCTTGGTGGCTGACTCCTGTCTGGTGTTATTTGGGGTGCCCTTGGTGTAGAGTGCAAATAGAAGACAGGAGACGGTGGTGGCAGTTAATCAGGAGAGCTTGCAGCACACTTTTACTTTTCAAGATGGAGATAGTACAATACAAATATGTCATCCAAATTCAGCTCAATCAGTGTAGCCCAATGCTAAATGCAGGAGTGCTATTATCTCTCTACTCACAGTCTCGCTTTCTGGACTCTTCTGGCTCCTTGAGCTGTTATTCCAATAAATCTCTTTAGGCCTGTCTTTCTCTGTAATCCGCAAATGGCTGAACTCAGGAGCACCTTCACTGTGCTTCCTGCTGCATCCACTCCTAGCTCACCACTCTCCAATTAACTCCTCCCAGCTTCTGTTACATTATAGAAAACCACTCCGCATAGGCTGAAACACAATGTCATAACATTTCTGAACCTGTAGATGGCAGCATAACACAACACATGAAGACAAACATAGTTTTCATAGTAGTGCTCCTGTGGGACACTACATACACCCCCTCTTTAAATAAAGCCGTCCTCGGCGTCCGACTCTCCAGGCGGCAGGTTAACCTAAAACAAAGGTTAATCACAATTGCAATAATAAACTAAGAGTCCATACAGTCTCTGAGGAATATGAGGATATAATGCTGAACAAGGAAAATGTCCAAGAGTCCTTGTCATATGAACTGGGGAAAATGAAGGGCTTGTTACCCAATTGGGATGCAAACAATACAATGTCTCTGGTGAAGGATAATCCAAAAATGAAGTCTCAGATTCAACAGTTCAATCTTGATATCGAGCTGGCATCTTACCTCGGGTAGCTCTATCAGATCTCCTCAGGGGCTCCTCTATAACAATTTCAGGGTCCCTGGATTCCTCTGGACCAGGCCGGAACTCGGATGACGAGGTCACTTGGTCTTCGCCGGGATCAAGAACAGTTCTTGGAACAAAAATAGACAGCCAAGGTTGGAACAGCCAATCAAGAGGGGACATACTAGTTGTTGGCGGTAGCGGTTCAGCTGCAGGAGATTTCTCAGTTGTCTGTGGTTCTGCTGGTACCTCTTCCTTTAGGCAGAGCTTGAGACGATTACGGTGGACGACTTGGGAATCTCGGCCTTCGCGCACAATCTCATAGACATCAGTCCCAGGGTGCGGGATGGACTTAATTGTGTATGGTTCTTTCTGCCACTTGCTGTCCAACTTACTTGAACGATGGTTGTTTTTCAGCCACACACGGTCTCCAATTTGGAAGGGTTCTGCTTCGGCCTTTTGATCAAAACCTGCTTGTTGCCTTTGACGAGCATCTTCCATCCGTCTTTCCACAATCTCGTTGGCTTCAGCCAGGCGACGCTGGTGATCACTCACCCACTCTGTGTTTGGCAGGGGGTTGATAGTATCTGGAACTTCGACATCCATGGCCAAGTCCGAAGGCAATTTGCCCTGACGGCCAAACAGGAGATAGTAAGGAGTGTACCCTGTGGAGCAGTGCACAGTGTTGTTATACAGGTACACCAATTCTGGCAGGAGAGTCGGCCAATCAGCCCTCTTCTGGGACGGAACAGTTCTTAACATCCCAATAAGAGTCTGGTTCATCTTTTCACATAAGCCATTACCTTGTGGATGATAAGCGGTAGTTCTCAGCTTCTGACAGCCATAGAGGGAACACAACTCGTGGAACAGTTGAGACTCAAATGCGGAACCACGATCAGTCAGGATCTTGTCCGGACAGCCATAGGGGAGTACGAAATTCTTCCAAAAGATGGCAGCGGTGGTCTTGGCAGTCAGGTCTTTCACTGGCATAGCTACCACGAACTTCGTATAGTGGTCAATTATAGTTATAGCATAAGTATACCCAGTGCGGCTTGGTTCAAACTTGACATGGTCAATGGCTACCAGTTCCAGCGGTCTATGACTGATGATGGGGTGAAGTGGGGCTCTCTGGTCATGACGCTCTCCTCGGCTCTGAGCACAGGTGGGACATTCTCGGCACCACTTCTCTATGTCGTCTCTCATGCCAATCCAGTAAAATCGTCGGCGTATGGTATCTTCCGTTTTATGAACCCCAAAGTGTCCCGATCTGTCATGGTAGGCTTCCAAGATGGATTTGGAATCTCGCCGGGGTACCACAATTTGATGTAGACGCTCACTCGTTACTGGATCCAGGGCAGTCCTCTGTAGTAGACCTCTGGACACGAAAAGTCGATTCCTCAGTCTCCATAGACAAATTAATTCCTGATCAGCTTGACCTCTACGTATTCGGTCCGGAGTCCTCTTCTGAAGAAGGGAAGTCTGCAATTCCTGTAGGTTTCTACTCTCCCGTTGGAATCTAGCCCACTGTCTGGAATCTTGGGAGCAGTCAGGAACATTTGGTTGCGGATGTTCGTTTCGCTTCCTCTGAGCGATCACCGAATTCTGGGTTGCAAACTGAGCATAGAATGTAGGCATCTCTACCTCTTCCCATTCATCATTACATCGGACCAGTTCTTCACCCACAGGCAAACGGGATAAGGCATCGGCATTCACGTTGGACGCACCAGTCCGGTACTTGATCACAAACTGATAATTCGCCAGTCTGGATGCCCATCGCTGTTCAAGAGCTCCCAGTCGTGCTGTATCCAAGTGGGCCAGCGGATTATTATCCGTGAAGACGATGAAGGGTGTTGCAGCCAGGTAATCTTTAAATTTTTCGGTCACTGCCCACACAAGGGCCAGGAATTCGAGCTTAAAGGAACTATAATTCTGGTCGTTCCGTTCAGCGCCTCGAAGACCTCTGCTGGCATAAGCGATGACTCTCTCTTTCTGGTCCTGTACCTGCGACAGGACGGCCCCCAATCCCTTCTGGCTGGCATCAGTATACAGCCTAAAGGGTTGGTTGTAGTCAGGATATCCCAGGATAGGTGGTTCGGTTAACAGCTGCTTCAGCTTCTGGAAAGCGGCTTCATGGGCTTCAGCCCACTCAATCGGGATCCTTCTCTTCATAGCTTCCTTGGAGTGACCTCTTAACAATCCCTGGAGGGGTTCTGCAATCTGGGCAAAGTGTGGGATGAACCGTCTATAATACCCTGCAAATCCCAAGAAACTTCTCACCTCCTTGACTGTGGTAGGGGCTGGCCAGCTCTTTACTGCTGCTACTTTGCCTGGATCAGGAACCACTCCTTCTGCACTCACGACATGGCCTAAGTAATGGACTTCCGGCTTCAGGAGATGACACTTGGAGGGTTTCACTTTCAGGCCATATTTGATGAGGGTTTTGAGGACTTCTGCCAGGTGCTGTAGGTGTTCCTCATAAGTCTTTGAGTAGATGATTACGTCGTCCAGGTACAAGAGGACGGTCTCGAAGTTTTGGTGACCCAGGCAGCGTTCCATCAGCCTCTGGAAGGTTCCCGGGGCATTGCATAGCCCAAAGGGCATACAATTAAACTCGAACAACCCCATGGGAGTAGTGAAAGCAGTCTTTTCCCTATCTTCGGGAGCCATAGGTACCTGCCAATACCCGCTGGTCAAATCCAGAGTTGAGAAGTAGGCAGCAGACCCCAAAGCAGTCAGGGATTCTTCAATGCGTGGCAGGGGATACGCATCCTTGTGAGTGATATTATTGATTTTGCGGTAGTCCACGCAGAATCTAATGTTGCCATCCTTCTTTTTCACCAGGACTAGGGGTGCAGCCCATGGACTGTAGCTCTCCCGAATCACATCTGCGTCCTTCATCTCCCGAATCATTTTCTTCACTGGCTGGTACATGGCTGGTGGAAGGGGACGGTACCTTTCTTTGATGGGTGGATGGACGCCTGTAGGGATCGTGTGCTCAATGATAGTAGCCTTCCCAAAATCCATAGGATGTTTACTGAAGGCTTGTTGATTGTCTTTGGCCACCATCAGGGCTCCTTCGATCTCCTCTTCGGTAGTATTAGCATCGCCAACATGGATCTCGGTCCACCAGGGTTTTGTTGTCATCTCAGGGGTAACTTGATTCTGGGTAGCTTGCTGGAACACTGTAGTCTCAGGGCTCCAGACATCTTGGAAGAAGACCTGTGAGAGCTTAGCAACTGGACGGTATTTACTCAGTACCACAGCCGTATCACCAATGTTCAGGAGGCGAATAGGTACCCTCCCATTAGAAACAGTCACTAGACTTCTGGCTGCTAGCACGGTCGGATGATCTTCCAGAAGGAGAGGTTCCACAAGGGCCTGGTAATCTTGACCTTGCAAACCTGGACGAGCTCGACACCACAGAATGGTTTCCGTCTCTGGTTCCAGAGTCACTGGTTGTGAGTCCATGATGCGGGCACGGCAGATCTCACCCTTTTCATTCGTGAACCTCTGTTGGGCATTCAAGAGACGGATAGCATGCTGAATTGCATTTTGATTGGAGACAGGGACTGTAGAAAGTGCTCGGTGTAGGGCATCTAGCATCTCTTCATAGCAATTCCTAAGAACATTCATGCCCAGCACCACTGGTGGAAAGTCATCATCCCAGACGTTCACTACAATTACGCCTTGCTGGGGCAGTTCAGTTCCTCCCATCTGGATCGTGGGTTCCCAGTAGCCCCGATGGGGTATCGATTGTCCATTACTGGCTACAATGTTAAGCCACGTGTCTGGGGGTTGTATCAGCTGGTCGAGGTCCCAGTACTTCTCAAACCAACTTCTCTGCAGAGTGGTGACTTGAGAGCCAGTGTCCAGTAAGGCCGACAGTGGGATCCCGTTTAGGTGGATCGTAATCACTGGACACTGCCCAATGTACCGGGGAATCCATTCTGGTGTTGTGGGACCTATTGGTCTTCCTCCCGAGGGGCGGTCCTCTGCCTCGGGGGATTGTCGTTTAACTGACGACATTCTCTTTCAATATGGCCAGCTCTTTGACACCTACGACAAATGGGTCTTCCGGTGGTATCAAATCTGTCAGAAGAGCGTCTACCCCAATTCTGGTAACTTCCCCCTTCTGATCGGTTACTGAACCTGTTACTGGAGTAGCGGCGGCTTTCTTTCTGGCGTTGCTCCATATCTTCCATTTTCTGGCACATTTTACTGAGGCTCTTGGTGAGGACAGCAATTTGGTCCCTCAGTTCACCAACTGGATCTTGAGCTTGCATGTGAGCACACTGAGCTAGTGCAACTTGACTTCCCGCTGCTGTAGGATGATCTACTTGCGACTCCGTAGGAGTCTCTATGGAATAGGGGAAAACTTTGGCTTGAACCGCTGCGGCTTCAGTCCCCAGGATTCTAATTGCGAGCTCTTTAAAGTCCAAGAAGATACAGCTTGGGTTCTGGGAGGCCAACATTCTGAGCTGACTTTTAAGAGCTTCAGATGCAGCTCCTTCAACAAACTGCTCCCTTAAGGCCTTGTCAGCCTCTGCAGCCTCTAAGGGTTCTACTTGCATAATTGCCCGCTGGGCCTCCTGCAGGGATAAAGCAAAGTCTCTCAATGACTCACCGGGCTGCTGCTTCTTTCCAAAGAATCTCATCTTGAGCTCTGCCACAGTCCTTACTTCAAATGTGGCACGCAATCGGTCCAGTATCTGTTCCACTGTTTTTTTCTCTGTTCTGGGCCAGGATTTCACTTCTCTTAATGCTGCGCCCTCTAGTTGTCCTATCAATATCTCAACCCTCTGGTCTGTTGAGACAGGATACAAACGGAACATGGACAGCATCTTCTCTTTGAATTCCCTCAGGGAATGAACTTCGCCTTTGTAGCGAGGAAGCCATGGTGCTCCAAAGTAATAGGGCATAGTGAGTGGCATCACTTGCGCTGTTGGAGGTGACCCACTGGGGCTTGGAGAGCCGTTATCTCCGTCTTCAGACATTTTCTGCAATAAGTCCTACAGTAACCCCTAGCAACGGGTGTTCAATTTCAGGCTATGCACTAAGCCTCTTTTCCGGATATCTTTTCCGGTGTCTCTACACTGTTAACTGCCACTTTTTACTTTAAATCTCATTTACTGGCCTATTCAGGCACTCACCAGCTTTCTCTTAGCTGCTCCGCTGTTTTCGCGGGTTCTCTTGCGCAGCTCCTTGCCACTTCCAATATGGCGGCGACTTGGCGGGAAACTTTTATTCCGGCTGTAGCGAAATGTCTGTAACTCTGCTCCGGCTGCGATAATCTGGCTCCGGCTGTGGCGCATCAGCGCTGACTTAGTTCATAAGGCACAGAGGCCATAGATATCCTGTTCGTGACGCCAAAATTATATGTGGTGGCCCGTGGGTGGCGGGGACTGCAGGAACCCAAAATGGTGGATACTGGGCTCTCTGTCTTGTGTCACGGTGGTATTTTGCCTTGCAGGCCTTCCCACCTCCCAGGGACACACACACACAGTGATGAGGGGGTTGCACAAGATGATGATGATGACTGTTGTTTCCCCCGGGGCACTCCCTTGGTGGCTGACTCCTGTCTGGTGTTATTTGGGGTGCCCTTGGTGTAGAGTGCAAATAGAAGACAGGAGACGGTGGTGGCAGTTAATCAGGAGAGCTTGCAGCACACTTTTACTTTTCAAGATGGAGATAGTACAATACAAATATGTCATCCAAATTCAGCTCAATCAGTGTAGCCCAATGCTAAATGCA
Source organism: Rhinoderma darwinii (assembly GCF_050947455.1). Lineage (NCBI taxonomy): Eukaryota > Metazoa > Chordata > Amphibia > Anura > Rhinodermatidae > Rhinoderma > Rhinoderma darwinii. The sequence goes on along the minus strand of NC_134687.1, from coordinate 540,279,762 downwards.
GGAGTGCTATTATCTCTCTACTCACAGTCTCGCTTTCTGGACTCTTCTGGCTCCTTGAGCTGTTATTCCAATAAATCTCTTTAGGCCTGTCTTTCTCTGTAATCCGCAAATGGCTGAACTCAGGAGCACCTTCACTGTGCTTCCTGCTGCATCCACTCCTAGCTCACCACTCTCCAATTAACTCCTCCCAGCTTCTGTTACATTATAGAAAACCACTCCGCATAGGCTGAAACACAATGTCATAACATTTCTGAACCTGTAGATGGCAGCATAACACAACACATGAAGACAAACATAGTTTTCATAGTAGTGCTCCTGTGGGACACTACATACATATTTGGCCATGGGGCGGGGAGACAGAGGGAGAAGACCTCCCTGCATAAAAATTAACCCCCGCACTGCCAGTCAACAGCTCCATGGCTTATACAGCCAAGTAGCGGAGCAATTCCCCTGATCTGGCTGTTTTAAAGGTAGAAAAACAAAATGGCATTTCAACACACATAGGCAGGGTGTAGGTATTCACAAAGTCACTGCAATAGCCAACAGGGGGAGTATTAGTCTCTGCAGTTTTCCTCTAGGCTGTAGCTCTCTGAGTCCACACTGCTAGTTGTTCTCTCTGGCTGCATACTGCAGGTGGTCCTATCTTGCTGTACACTGCTGGTTGCACTGTCTGGCTGCACACTGCTGGTTGTCCTCCTCTGCCAGCTAGGCTCTACTCCAGGCAAGCTCCTGCTTGATCTCGCTTTTACTCCAGAACCATAGAGACTTTTCAGCTCCAACCTTTCTTTTGCACCTAAAGGGGCATTATCACAGTCGACAATTATCATCTATCCACAGGATAGGTCATAATTGTCTAATTTCTGGGGTCCCCACAACAAGGACCCCCACAAAATTGCTAGAACGGGGGTCACAAACCCCCTGTTACTCCTTAATGCACCCCCTGAAGTGAGGAGGAGCTTGAATGGAGCATCAGTCGAGCATGCGCACGTCGCTTCATTCAATGTTAATGGGACTGACTGAAACAGCCAAGAGCTGTTTCTGACATTCCCATAGACTTTGAATGGAATGGCAGCACACATACTCGACCGCTCCTCCATTCAATGTCCTGCTCACTAGCCATACCTCCCAACCATCCTGGATTCAGTGGGACAGTCCCGGATTTCTGGCAGTGTTCCGCTTCCCGGGCAGCCGGGGTGGTATGTCCCAGTGTAAACTGTATCTGCGTCGTCAGGATGCAGATACAGCTGAATCCAATGCTGAAGATTCCTGCTTCAGCATTAGTAAAGAGCGGAGGAGCAGAGGGAGCTCCACACGTCGAGGACTCCCTGAGCACAGTGCAACTTTAAGTGCTGAGCCCTAGGAAGCCCTTGATGTCACTGTCCATATATGAACAGTGACGTCAGTTGCTCCTGCAGGAGAATAATCCCGGCAAGAGAGTTGCCGATGCTCTAGCCGGGGTCTCCGCTCCGGGAGAAGCCCTTGGCATCACTATTCATTTATGGGAAGTGACATCAGGGCTACTCCTGGAGCGGAATCCCCTCCCAGAGCTGTGCTGACGCTCTGGTAGGGGATTCCACTCCAGGGGTAGCCCCTGACGTCACTGTCCATAAATGGATAGTGACCCGAGGGGCTTCTCCAGGAGTGGAAACCCCTGCCAGAGCGTTTTCGACGCTCTGCCCGGGTATTCAGCTTCTAAAGGGAACCCCTGACATCACTGTCGATATATGTACTGTGACGACAGGGGCTCCTCCTGGAGCAGAATCCCCTACCAGAGCGTTGCTGACTTTTTTGGCCAAGAATTCTGCTTCTAGGGGAACCCCTTATGTCACTGTCCATATATGGACAGTAATATCAAGGGGCACTCCTGGAGCGGAATCCCCTGCAAGCGCATTGCCAACGCGCTGTCCCGGGAATCTGCTCCTAGATGGAACCCCTGACATCACTGTCCATATGGACAGTGCAATCAGGGGCTCCTCCTGGAGCAAAATCCCTGGCCATGAAATGGCCGATGCTCTGGCTGGGGCTTCCGCTCCTAGAGGGAGCACCAATGGCGCTATATACAGGGGAAAGAGCTATCTACAGAGGGTGGTGCTATCGTTAAGGTGGGTGTGGCACTATCTACATGGGCACAGTGGCAATATATGGGCACTATCTACAGGGGACACTGTGGCGCTATCTACATGGGCACTGTGTGTGGCACTATCTACATGAGTACTGTGGCACTATCTACATGGGCACTGGCACTTTATATGTTGGCACTGAGGCAGTTAAGGCAGCATTATACTGTATGGGGGTTTATCGGGCATTATACTGTATGAGGGCAGCTAAGAGGGTATTATACTGTATGGTGGCATCTAAGGAGATGTTATACTGTCTGGTAGCAGCTAAGGTGGCATTATACTGTATGGAGGCAGCTATGAGGTGAATACACTGTATTGGGGCATCTGTTTGAGTAATAAACTGTATGGAGCATCTGTGTGGGCATTATACTGTGTGGGGGCAGCCATGGGGGCAGCTATGAGGGCATTATACTGTATGGGGGCAACTATGGGGGTATTATACTGTATGGGTCATCCTTATGGGTATTATACTGTATGGGGCAGCTGTGTGGGCATTATACTATTTGGGGGAAGCTTTGGGGCATTATACTGTATGGGGCAGCTATGGGACATTCTCCTGTATGGGGGCAGCTATGGGGCACTATACTTTATGTGGGAATTTGTGTGGGCATTATATTGTATGTGGACATCTGTGTGGGCATTACACTGTATGGGAGCATATATGGGGGCATTATACTGTGTGGGGCCGCTACGTGGCATTATACTGTGTGGGGGGGTTTTATGGGGGCATTATACTGTGGGTAAGCAATATGGGAGCATGATACTCTGTGCGCTGAACTGGGTGTGTATGGGTGGGGGTTGGGCGGGGTTAGATGCATGGCTTAAAAGTGAAAAGAATTGCCACACTACGCGCGCCACATCGGTTGGTCCTCTTTGCGATACTTCAAAGTTGGGAGATATGGCGTAGCAATAGGGGGTGCAGAGACAACAGTCATAACTGGGCCCTGTTTCATGAGGAGGTCCAAAGGCCTATCTGCCTCATAAAAAGACACCAGTATTATAAATGGCACATGGTAAGTGGGGCACCCTGTCACAGATTTCACTTGGATACCAGGTGCTTCAAGTTACACTTCTGTTTATGAGGGTTATTTATTTAGAATATAGGTCTCGAAGTGTGATTGACTCTGCACCAAAACAACAGGGGGAATTTCTTAAACACTCTAGAAAAGTCACAATTTGCGCAATAACTCACATTTAGTGCCAACATTTTGAGCCTTTTCTATTTTTCCGCCACTCACGACACTGTGGCGCTCAGTGGGAGGGATCGTGGACACCCACGGTCCATTGAAATAGATGCATCTGTGTGACAGCTATTGCTTTAACGTTCGTCACGCGGATGTACTCTACGTTCGTCTGAATTCTGCCTTACCGTTATCTCTGGGGTCGTGTGACCACATGCCCAGCTGAAGATTTAATGTTCGGTATAGGAGACTAGGCTATCTGAGCTTTTAGAGCTCTGGATAGAATGTGACCGCTTTTATTACCGAATTCGTAAAACCTGCCGCGACAGACTTGGAGAGCACGTTTCTGGGCCGAGTCCAATAGACGACGGGCCTCTTGTTTGGGATTTTGTTTGCGTGTCGTTTTTACGGAATTCACTGTGCAATTAAATCAACATGTTAACCAAATATATATAGTTTTTTCTATATTTTACTACTTTTACAAGTAAAAACATAAGTGTAAAAAAGAAAATTTATTTTGTGTCACCAAATTCCGAGAGCCATAACTTTTTTATTTTTCTGTCGATTAAGTGGTATGAGGGTTATTTTTTGCCGGATAAGCTGTAGTTTTTAATAATACCATTTTGGTGTACATGCAGCGTTTTGATCACTTTTATTTCATTTTTTGTAGGAGCTGAGGTCACCAAAAAATAGAGATTCTGGCGTTTACATTTTTTTTTTTTTTACGCCGTTCACCGTGCGGGTTAAATAATGATATTTTGTAATAGTTCAGACTTTTACAATACCAATTATGTTTATTTATTTAGGGCATGACCAGACGTGGCGGAATTGCTCTGGAATTCCGCTGCGGACAGTCCGCTGCGGAAATCTGCAGCATACACGTTTCTCCATTGCTTTCCACAGCTTTTTAGTGAGGTGCGTTTACACGTTGCGGAAAACTCTGCTGCGGACCATAGGCTGCGGTGCGGAATTTGCTGTCCGCAGCATACACTGGTTGTTGCGGACGTGTAGCAGACTTGTTGCGGACTCATTGCGGAATTTCTCCATTGACTTCAATGGAGAGTCAAAATTCCGCAATGAAGTCCGCAGATGTTATGTGTGCTGCATAGCGTATTTGTTTTACGAACATGACATTTCTTCATTCTGGCTAGACCTATGTATTTCTAGGTCTACAGCCAGACTGAAGCCCCATGCACACTAACGTAAAAACGCACGTAATCACGGGCCGTTATTACGGCACGGGCAGGCCCATAGAAGTCAATGGGGCTCCCGTAATTACGGGTTACTACGTGTGTGCACCCGTAATTACGGGAGCGTTGCTAGGCGACGTCAGTAAATAGTCACTGTCCAGGGTGCTGAAAGAGTTAAACGATCGGCAGTAACTGTTTCAGCACCCTGGACAGTGACTTCCGATCACAATATACATCAACCTGTAAAAAAAATAGAAGTTCCTACTTACCGAGAACTCCCTGCTTCTTCCTCAAGTCCGGCCTCCCGGGATGACGTTTCAGTCCAAGTGACGGCTGCAGTCAATCAGAGGCTGCCGCGGTCACATGGACTGCCGCACCATCCAGGGAGGTCGGGCTGGATGTCAAGAGAGGGACGCGTCACCAGGGCAACGGCCGGGTAAGTATGAATTTCTTTTACTTTTACTAGGGAAAGGGCTGTCCCTTCTCTCTATCCTGCACTGATAGAGAGAAGGGAAGTACTTTCACCTCAATACGCAATGGCTAGTCCGCATCAATTTAATGCTCATTTTAGGCAGAGCTGCAACAGAATCTGCAACGCAGATTATGTGCTGCATTGATGCGGACAGTGGCGGAAGAACAATGTTTTGTCTTCCCTGTGCTCTTGGCGCTGCATGGACAACCTAGATGAGGCACAGATGACTGTCCAAACCAGGGCATAAATGCTTGGGGGAGAGGGAGGACTGGAGACGCCTCTGGGACTTAAGAGGACAGCAATGTTATTTCTAAGGTTATGTGCACACGATGATAGGCTTTTACGTATGAAAAGACAGACTGTTTTCAGGAGAAAACAGCTGCCTCGTTTCAGACGTAAAAGCTCCTCCTCGCATTATGACGCTCGTAAATCTTGAGCTGCTCTTCATTGACTTCAATGAAGAACGGCTCAAATTACGTTGCAAAGAAGTGCCCTGCACTTCTTTGCCGAGGCAGTCAATTTACGCGTCGTTGTTTGACAGCTGTCAAACGACGACGCGTAAATTACAGGTCGTCTGCACAGTACGTCTGCAAACTCATTTAAATGAATGGGCAGATGTTTGCCGACGTATTGTAGCCCTATTTTCAGACGTAAAACGAGGCATAATACGCATAGTTTACACCTGAAAATAGGTCGTGTGAACCCAGCCTAATACTCAACTAATGATTTAGTATTACAATTAAATAAAAAAGTTGGAATAGTTTAAGTATAAACATTGGGAAAGATTTACTAAATCTGGTTCAAAGGAAAAGTGTAGGGGCACGTCCAGACTTGGCGGAATGTTGGTGCAGATTTGGGGCAGTTACTCAACGAATCTGCACCAAAATTTGCATATTTGACAGGTAATTCCGATGTTGCAGAAAACACAGCGGACTTGCCACAGATTTCAGTTTTTGCATTGCAAAGGCTGAAATCTGCAGTGAAATTCCGCTTCTTCTCCGCAACAGACAGTGCATGCTGTGGACTGAAAATTCCGCACCGCAGCCTATGTTCCGCAGTGGAGTTTTCCGCAACGTCTGCACGAAGATAACTAAAAAGGTGTGGAAACCAATGGACAAACCGTCTGCTAAGGATTTCCACTGCGGACTGTCCACAGCGGAATTCCACAGCAATTCCGCCACGTCTGAATGTGCCCTAGTAGTCACTTATAACAACCAATCAGATTCCACCTTTTATGTTAAAAAGGCCTTTTGGATTTCCCCCATTGCTTTAATGGTAAAATAAATAAAAACAAACTGTATGTTTAATAAAAATTAAACTTGTTTTTGGATTAAACTACTGTAAAAAATGTATCTGCATCTGATTTTATTTATATATTTGACATCTGTATGAGCGGCATGTGACTGCTGCCGTCAGCAATTGGCACGTCTGGGTGGGGGTGAACAAAAGTACTTAACTGTTTGTTATTTCTAGTGAATTGGAGCCTGCAGGGGGTTTCGTTTATGAAGGTCAGAAAACCCTTTTACAATACAAAAAAAAAGTACCGGTAAGTTGTTTCATTTTTTGATTTCTTACGATGGTGAAGATTGACTTTAAAATGTTCTCTCACGTACAGCAGAATGACAACTTCAATATCCGGTATTTAACGTGTAATCTTACCCTATTGCCCACTAAAGTTTTAATATGACTTTTTTTGCTGAGAGAAATATAATGAAAATATTTTACTATATTTTTATAATTGATTTCTTCTTATATGATAATAAGTTCCAGTACTAAATACGATATCCGCTTGCTCTGAAGGCAGCACATCCCCCATCTCACAGCAGCATAGCAACCATTTGACAGATTCCTAGAATTGCGTTTCCACGGTGCTTCCCTCACTTCTGTTCTTCTCTATAATGTGTTCTGTGTGAAGAGACATTATAGTCAATTATATCACTGTACAGAATTCCTACAAGAAATCATCTGCAACAACCGAGGACTTTGTCTATTCCAGATATTCGAGGACACAAGGGTTATACATGTTAGGAATGTGGACGCTGACTTGTATATGACTGAGATTAAAAAGCAAGTCATTGAGTTATTTGTTAAAAATTCTATTCAGCAGTTTCCCCCTGCACCTGTATCACTGTATAACCAGGATGATTTGCCATTTAGGACTCTAGGAAAGTTGGGTGACATTTCCTGGAAGCTCTGTTATGCTTTTTACCAAACTTTCCAAGAAAAAGAGATAACCAAGAAGCAACAGAATATAACCTAAGAAATGATGAATTAACAATAAATGGTGAATATTTTATAGCTTCCCTATTAGAACAATAATCTGTAAGCTCATAGTTTAAAATGATTGTCAATCAGAACATAAAAAAAGTAAAATGTCCAATATATAATCTACTTCAGCATTCTTCAGATGTGTACATACACAACACCATGTGCTGAGTGAAAGGATAGCACCTACTGGCCCAATATCAGAATACATTCTTATTACTACTAATAAATGGCAATGTGAAAATCTGCTTTAAACCGGCTGAAAATGAACTAAACTGATAAACATTGTACCTCAGATTGGAGCTTGGCCTAATGTACTTCTATTTTATAGAGAAAGTGATTTGAATAATAGAGAACAATAATATCAGAGAATTAACATTTCAAGAAGCTCCTGTCCTTGAGCCGTCAGCAGAATACAAATAAACGGAGAGGACGTTGAGGATCTTACATCCCAACCTTTTCTGTAGAATGGTCAATGACCATGGTTCATTGTGTGAGAGATCCACTTTTCCATGCATGTCTATACGTATTTACACATAACCACACAGATTATCTGAATATAGACATTTTAGGCCACGTTCACACGTGGCAGAATTTTTCCGCTGCAAACATTGGTGCAAATTCGGGGCAAATACGCAACGAATCTGCACCAACATTTGCATATTTTACAGGTAATTCAGACGTTGCAGATATCACAGCGGACTTGCCACAGATTTCAGTTTGTGCATTGCAATGGCTGAAATCTGCAGTAAAATTCTGCTTCTTCTCCGCAACATAATGAGCATGCTGTGGAGAGAAAATTCTGCACCGCAGCCTAAATTCTGCACAGTTATTTTCTGCAACGTCTGAACTAAGGTTCCCAAAAATGTATAAAAACAAATGTAAAAAACGGCTGCTGCAGAATTCCGCTGCGGACTGTCCGCAGCGAAATTCAACAGCAATTCCGCCACGTCTGAATGTGCCCTAAGGGCATGGCCAGACGTGGCATGTTTCTGCCGACACTGTCTGCATCAATGCCGCACATAATCTTTGCAGATTCTGTTGCGGCTTTGCCTAAAATGTGCAGGAAATTAATGCGGATTAGCCGTTGCGTATTCAGGTGAAGAGTACTTCCCTTCTCTCTATCAGTGCAGGATAGAGAGAAGGGACTGCCCTTTCCCTACTAAAAGTAAAATAAATTCTTACTTACCCGGCCATTCTCTTGGTGACGCGTCCCTCTTTCGACATCCAGCCCGACCTCCCTGGACCATGTCCAGTCCAATCCATGTGACCGCTGCAGCCTGTGATTGGCCTGTGATTGGCTACAGCCGTCACTTGGACTGAAACGTCATCCCGGGAGGCCGGACTGGAGGAAGAAGCAGGGAGTTCTCGGTAAGTATGAACTTCTATTTTTTTTACACGTTGATCTAAATTGTGATCGATAGTCACTGTCCAGGGTGCTGAAACAGTTACTGCCGATCGTTTAACTCTTTCAGCACCCTGGACAGTGACTATCTCCTGACGTCGACTAGCAACACTCCCTTAATTACGGGTGCACACACGTAATCACCCGTAATTACGGGAGCCCCATAGACTTCTATGGGCCTGCCCGTGCCGTATTTACGGCCCGTGATTATGGGCGTTTTTACGTTCGTGTGCATGGGGCCTCAGGCTGGCTAGAGATCTAGAAATACATAGCTCCAGCCAGAATGAAGTAATATCCTGTTCGAAAAAAACAATACGCAACGCAACACACATAGCATCTGCGGATTTCATTGCAGAGTTTTGAATCTCTATTGAAGGCAATGAGTCCGCAACCAGTCCGCTACACATCCGCAACAGCCAGTGTATGCTCCAGACACCAATGGTCCGCAGCGGAGTTTTCCGCCAAGTCAGCACGAACCTAACTGAAAAGGTGTGGAAACTAATGGAGAATATGTCCGCTGCGGATTACCGCAGCGGACTGTCCGCAGCGGAATTCCAGAGCAATTCCGCCACGTCTGGCCATGCCCTAAATCTTGCTAATAAGTCCTTGTGTCTTATAATCGGAAGTCTAGGGACCCAGCAGCGCCGGGCCCCCCGACCGCTTCTTACTTAACCCCTTCCCGACCCATGATGTTCCGGCACATCATGGAGCAGGGGAGGGGATGATGTCCATGCACTGCAGGTGTCAGCTGCTCTAACGGCCAGGCACAGCGATTGCGCTGTTCCTGCCCGTTTAACTAGTTAAATGCCGTGGTCAATAGTGACCGCGGCATTTATAGGGGTCTTCCCATGAAGAACATTTAGGGCACGGCCAGACGTGGCAGAATTGCTGTGGAATTCCGCTGCGGACAGTCCGCAGTGGAATTCTCCAGCGGCCGTTTTTTACATTTGTTTCAATACATTTTTAGGCAAGTTAGTTCAGACGTTGCGGAAAACTCCACTGCGGACCATAGGCTGCAGTGCGGAATTTTCCCCCCGCAGCATGCACTGACTGTTGCGGAGAAGAAGCGGAAACTGAAATCTGTGGCATGTCTGCTGTATTTTCGGCAACGTCTGAATTACCTGTCAAATATGCAAATGTTGGTGCAGATTCGTTGTGTAATTGCCCCAAATCTGCACCAACATTTGCAGCGGAAAAACTCTGCCACGTATGGCCGTGCCCTTAAGACATATCCACATGATATGTCATAAATGTTATATAGATTTGGGTCCTACCTCTGGCACCCGCACCTATCTCTAGATTGGGGCCCCCCTAAACCCCGTTCTATCTTACTTGGCTCCGCTGTCTTCAGGCCACTTCCTGGTTTAGGTGGTCGGGAGATACAGAAACAGCCGAGTGCTCTCTGAGCTACGCTGCTTCTGTAACTGAAATTCACTACTATGGGAGTTGCGGAAACAGCATAGCTCAGCGAGTTACACTGTTTCTGTAACTCATCCATGTATTGCAGTGTATTGTACCAGCGATCTAATGATTGCTGGTTCAAGTCCCCTAGGGGAACTAATAAAATGTGTAAAAAAAAAAAGTTAGATACATTTTCAGGAGTGTAAAAAAATGTTAAAAGTTTCCCAAATACAATGTAAAAAATAAAAATGAACAATTACAATGTAGCATTATTTGACTCGCAGGGTGAACGGCATAAAAAAAAAAAGCAAAAAAAAAACAGAATCTTTGTTTTTTCGTCACCATAGCGCTAAAAAGAGATAAAAAATTGTATGTACCAAAAAATGGTGCTAATAAAAACTACAGCTCGTCCCGCAAAAAAATAAGCCCTCACACCGCTCAAACGATGGAAAAATGTCAAAGTTATGGCTCTCAGAATGTGGTGAAACCGAACAAATTATTTTTTTAACCAATAGTTTTTCCTTTGTAAAAGTAGTAAAATATGATTTTTTTTCCTATTTTCTATTGTCTAAAACCTGGGTGCGTCTTAGGGCATGGCCAGACGTGGCGTATTTCTGTCCGCATCAATGCCGCACATAATCTGCGTTTCAGATTCTGGTGCGGCTTTGCCTAAAATGTGCAGGAAATTGATGCGGATTAGCCGTTGCATATTCAGGTGAAGAGTACTTCCTTCTGTCTTTTAAAACATTTCATCTCAGTCTGGCTATAGACCTAGAAATACATAGGTCCAGCCAGAATGAAGAAATATCCTTTTCTTAAAACCAATCCGCAACGCAACACACATAATATCTGCGGATTTCATTGCAGAATTTTGAATCTCCATTGAAGTCAATGGAGAAATTCCGCAATGAGTTCGCAACAAGTCCGCTACACGTCCACAACAGCCAGTGTATGCTGCGGACACCAAATTCCGCACCGCAGCCTATGGTCCGCAGTGGAGTTTTCTGCCACGTGTGCACGAACTTAACTAAAAAGGTGTGGAAACCAATGGAGAAAATGTCCGCTGAGGATTTCCGCAGCGGACAGGCCGCAGCGGAATTCCAGAGCAATTCTGCCACGTCTGGCCATGCCCTTAGGGCACATTCACATGTGGTGGAATTGCTGTTGAATTCCGCTGCGGACAGTCCGCAGTGGAATTCTGCAGCAGCCTTTTTTTTCATGTCTTTCTATACATTTTGAGGAAAGTTAGTTCAGACGTTGCAGATTTTTCCCTCATGAGCAGCATGCAAGCAAAGCAAAGATGAAATATCCTGTTCGCGAAAGCAATCCGCAACGCAACACACATAACATCTGCGGATTTCATTGTGTAATTTTTCAACTCCATTGAAGTCAATGGCGAAATTACGCCACAAGTACGCATCAAGTCCGCAACAGCCAGTGTATGCTGCGGACATCAAATTCTGCACCGCAGCCTATGGTCCGCAGCGGAGTTGTCCGCAACGTCTGCACGAAGATAACTAAAAAGGTGTGGAAACCAATGGACAGACTGTGTGCTGCAGATTTCCAGTGCGGACTGTCCGCAGTGGAATTCCACAGCAATTCCGCCACGTGTGGACATGCCCTTACTTGTCAAATATGAAAATTTGGTGCAGTAATTGCTGCCACGTCTAAACGTGCCCTTATGGTGGTTTGGACAAAGGAGAGAGACCATAAATAATCTGAATTATCTGCTGATATTTTCTCACCTGTATAAACGGTGATTCAGACAATACACGTATATATTAAAAATGGTTTACGATGAAAATCCCAAATATATTAGTAAAACAGATCTTCTCATTCATTTTTAATCTCCCTTTCACTCCATGTAACATCCCAGGTGCTTTTTACAATATATACCTCATAGTATCTTATATATCATAGATATAAGGTAAAAAAAAAAACAGCACATATTTCTTCTTATTCCCTCAAGTGTTTAACTATATTATATCCAGAAAAATATGCCCCCCCCCTTGCATTTTTTCTAGGTTAACTATGCGAGTTCATAGGTATTATGAGGCAGTATAAGCCCTCTCTGTCCTTCCTCACAACAGCAGAAATAAATCATAGTACGCTGGAGACTCTCGCTTCAGGTACCATGCTGGGAACTTCATTACTTGAGCTGTGTCACATATTACTATGCATATTGCTACTGATTGGACACAGTCTCATAAATGCAGCCTATTTCTGTCATAGTCTTTAGGAGAAGAGATCTGTTTTCTGCTTAGACAGATGCTCTACCAGAGGGAGGGGTATAAAGAACGGATAATGACAACGCTACGGAGCAGCTGTGTGTCCTTGCCCCCCTAGAAAAGATCCCTTTGCCTAATGATATGTCTAATTCATTGTAACACTTCCTTAAACCCTCATTGTATTCATTTTCCCGTATAATTTACGGGTTACAGTTTGTCAGGCCCGGTAGTCTCCGTTTCGTAAATTTATGTTATTGAAGCCGTTCCCTCTGCCTTGTCTGGGTATATATATATATATATATATATATATATATATATATATATATATATATATATATATATATATATATATATATTGCATACAGAATAATGATATACTTACTATAATCCTATGCCGTCTTCATCTACCAGCAAAGTAAAGCATACAAGTGTTTTTACACATTTTTTGTCAACAACATAAAATTAATGAACCAAATGTAGCAAATTAATGAATATATCCATTAGCAAGCTTTTGATAGACTAAGCAAGCAATTATTGTGTGCCGTGCATTTCCATAAATTATAATTTACTTGTTCAGAGATTACTTTATGAATGGCACATTACTTTATACGTGGTAAAATAAGAAGGTAGATAATATTACTGGTTCATTGGTTCTTCCCATTTATTTTCTCTATTTAGTGGATTGATCAAGCTGTAGATTGTAATAGTAATAATACTTTCACCAACATAATATTTTATTTTTTTCTAGATAATAAAACTAAAAAAAGTTTCAATTAAAATTCAGTATGTTTATTGAGTAACAGGTCGTACTATAAGGCTGGGTTCACACGACCTATTTTCAGACGTAATGGAGGCGTTTTACACCTCGAATTACGTCGGAAAAAACAGCTCCAATACGTCGGCAAACATCTGCCCATTACTTTCAATGGGCTTTACGATGTTTTGTGCCGACGACTTGTCATTTTACGCGTCACTGTCAAAAGACGGCGCGTAAAATTACAGCCTTGTCAAAAGAAGTGCAGGACACTTCTTGGAGCCGTTTTTCATTGACTCCAATGAAGAACAGCTCCAAATTACGTCAGTAAAAGACGCCCCGCAAAACGCGAGTACGAGCAATTACGTCTGAAATTCAGGAGCTGTTTTCTCCTGAAAACAGCTCCGTCATTTCAGATGTAATTGCAGTTATCGTGTGCACATACCCTTAGTTATAGGCAGTGTGTGCAGTGCATGGTAACTCCGTACAGCGTTGGGTTATGGAAGCAACAGCTCCATAATTTTGAATATTCAAAGACATGACGTTTGATCTTGGATGAGGAAGAAATAAGATCTAAGGGCACGTTCAGACGTGGCGGAATTGCTGTGGAATTCCGCTGCGGACAGTTTGTCCATTGGTTTCCACACCTTTTTAGTTATCTTCGTGCAAACGTTGCGGAAAACTCCGCTGCGGACCATAGACTGCGGTGCAGAATGTTCTGTCCGCAGCATACACTGTCTGTTGCGGACTTGATACGTACTTGTTGCGGAATTTCTCCATTGACTTCAATGGAGTTTCAAAATTACGCAATGAAATCCGCAGATGTAATGTGTTTTGCGTTGCGAATTGCTTTCAGGAAGAGGATATTTCATCATTCTGGCTGGACCTATGTGTGTCGAGGTCTATACCCAGACTGAGATGGAATGTTTGAAAGAGAGCAGGGTGTGATCTGCACCTGAATCTGCAAAGACAAAAAAGCAGAATTTTACTTAACATTTTAGCCAAATATGCAACAGATTATGTGTGGCATTGATGCGGACAGTGTTTGCAGAATTCCGCCACGTCTGAACATGCTCTAAGGCTAAGTTCACAGGAAGAGATAACTGAAAATCCAAACGGAAAGCATCACTTCCGTTTGAATTACCATTGATTTTAATGGTAATTCTTATGTTTCTGTTGGATTTCGTTTACCTCCGTTCCACTAGGCTTTCGATTTTTTTTACGAAAGCAAAAGGGCAGCACTTTTGCTTCCATGAAAAAAACAGAAACCTAGCGTAACGGAGGCAAACGGAATCCAACTGAAACAAAAGAATTACCATTAAAATCAATTTTAATTCAAACGGTAGCAATGCTTTCGGTTTGGATTTTCGGTCATCTCTTCCTCTGTCGGAAGGGACAACGCTAGTGTGAACTTAGCCTTACCAGCATGAGAGTTATGTGTATTAGCATGGGTTGGAATCGAGTGGAGGCGGTAAAAGAAATTAAGATTCTGCAAACGTTAACTAGGTTGCACAATTTGACATAGTCTGATGTCAATGGGACGTCAGAGGCGTAAACGCCCAAAGATAGGGCATGTCCCTTCTTTTTCCCGATGCAATCAATCGGAGGCATTTTCTGCCGTTTGTTGGCACGTTTTGCGGAACGGATTCCGCGTAAAAAAACTTGTAAAAAAAACTCTGTGTGAACTCGCCTTTAGGGCATGCCCCCACGTGGCGGATTTCCTCCGCAACTGTCCGCATCAATGCCGCACAGAATCTACGTTGCAGATTCTGCGGCGGATCTGCCCAAAATGTGCAGTAAATTGATGCGGACTAGCTGCTGCGGACTGCGGGAAAAGTGCTTCCCTTCTCTCTATCAGTGCAGGATAGAGAGAAGGGCCAGCACTTTCCCTAGTGAAAGTAAACAAATTTCATACTTACCGGCCGTTGTCTTGGCGACCTCCCTGGATGACGCGGCAGTCCATGTGACCGCTGCAGCCTGTGATTGGCTGCAGCCGTCACTTAGACTGAAACGTCATCCTGGGAAGCCGGACTGGAGACAGAAGCAGGGAGTTCTCGGTAAGTATGAACTTCTATTTTTTTGACAGGTTGCTGTATATTGGGATCGGTAGTCACTGTCCAGGGTGCAGAAACAGTTACTGCCGATCGCTTAACTCTTTCAGCACCCTGGACAGTGACTATTTACTGACGTCTCCTAGCAACGCTCCCGTAATTACGGGAGCCCCATTGACTTCCTCAGTCTGGCTGTAGACCTAGAAATTCATAGGTCCAGCCAGAATGAAGAAATGTCATGTCAAAAAAGCAAGACGCATCCGGAGCACAAATAACATGTGCATGACAGCTGCAGACTTCATTGCGGAATTTAGAATCTCCATTGAAGTCAAAGGAGAAATTCCGCCATGAGTCCGCAACCAGTCCGCCACTGGTCCGCAACAGACAGAGCATGCTGCGGACACCAAATTCCGCTCCGCAGCCTATGCTCCGCAGCGGAATTTTACGCCTCGTCTAAACGAACACTTCTAAATAGAAGTGGAAGTCAATGGAGAAACGGCTCCGCTGCGGATTAACGCTGCGGAGTGTCCGCAGCGGAATTCAAGTGAAATTCCGCCACGTGTGAACCCAGCCTTATGGTGCTTACCGAGTAACTTAAGGGTATGTTCACACTCTTTCAACGGAAAACAGCTCCTGATTTTCAGAATTTTTTTATTCCAAGTCGCCTTTTTCGCTGCGATTTTAATGGCCGTTTTTGGTGCTGTTTTTCTATAGAGTCTATGAAAAACGGCTCCAAAAACGGCTGAAGTGACATGCACTTCTTTTTCGCGGGCATTTTTTTACGCGGGTGTTTTGAAAAATGGCCGAGTAAAAAACGCCCCGTCGGAACAGAACATCGTTTTTCCCATTGAAATCAATGGGCAGGTGTTTGGAGGTGTTCTGCTTCCGATTTTTCAGCCGTTTTTCGGGACGTTTACGGCAAACTCAAAATCGTCTGAAGATTTTAGCTGCATTTGTCGCTGCATTTTTTACGGCAGTTTTTGGAGCTGTTTTTGTATAGAGTCTATGAAAAACGGCTCCAAAAACGGGCGCAAAACAAAATGCCCCGTCGGAACAGAACGCAGTTTTTGCCATTGAAATCAATGGGCAGATGTTTGGAGTCGTTCTGCTTCAGATTTTATGGCCCGAAAAATGGCCAAATATAGGCTGTGTGAACATACCCTTATGGTAAGTTCACACAGAGTTTTTTTGACACATTTTTTTGACGCGGAAAACGCGCCAAAAAACTGCCAAAAATTTCTCCCATCGGAAAAATCTTCTCGTGGGAATGGCATGCCCTATCTTCCGGGCAATGGGAGACAGAGAAAGCATATTTCGCTGCGTTTTTTTTGCCCGCGACGCTCAATGGCCTCGGGTGAAAAACGCTGAGAAAATCGGCATGCAGGCAGAACAAAATCTGCCTCAAAATTCCAAACGGAATTTTGAGGCTGATTTTCTGCCTGCAATAACCGTCTGTGTGAACCCAGCCTTAGGATATGTGCACACACAAAATCAAAAATGTCTGAAAATACGAAGCTGTTTTTTAAGCCACTCGCGATTTTCGCAGAGTTTTTTACAGACGTTTTTTGAGCTGTTCTTCTTTAGAGTCAATGAAAAACGACTCCAAAAACGTCCCAAGAAGTGACATGCACTTCTTTTTCGCGTGTGTCTTTTTACGTGCCGTTTTTGGAAAACGAGGCGTAAAAGAACGCCCCCTCGGAACAGAACGCCATATTTTCCATTGAAACCAATAGACAGATGTTTGGAGGAGTTCTGCTTCCGATGTTTCTGCCGTTTTTCGGGACATTTACGGCCCGAAAAACGGCTGAAAACACTACGTGTGCACATACCCTTAGGGTTTGATATGTTTGGGGCATGAGCAGTCATATAATTTTCTAGAGCCTGCGCAAGAGCTGGTAATCCTTTTCTGATTGGATGGTGAAGCTTATGCAGGAATTGCATGGTCTGTAAATAGTGGAGCTTCCAGCTGATTCCTGCTTACCTCGGTGTTTGAAGAAGAAGCCGTGCCCCGTCCTCCCATGTTGCGGAATGTTTATTAGTGGGGTTTAGTTGGCCAGTTCCTACTAAGTGGACGAGGTTCGTGAGTTGGGCTGGTCAAGTGGATTTACCTTTATGTTGAAGTTCATTAACTACTGACTGTTGTTTAATAATAAAATGAAGAAACATTAATTTATTGCCAAACTCTATTTGTAGTTACATAGAATAAACGCCGCTGCCATTTTCAGCCATAATAATTTGTCTTGGTCTTTATTTATTGATTAATACTTTATACATGAAGGTTGGGATAGTGTTTCTGGTACTGTGTGGCACCATTTTTCTGTATGAATCTGACAGAAAAAAAACTCTGTATCCCTATATGAAATCAAAGGCAAACAGAGGTACAGTAGAGTGCCATTTTGTAGCTCAGTGGTTGTACAGAGCTCTAATACTTTAGTGTGCATGAGCCCTAAAATGCAAGAACAAATGCATCTACACATACAAAGTTTGTTGTGAACTGACTAAAAATTAACATCAGTAGGGGCTAAAGATGGCATAAGTGCTTGGGAGTCCTCTGTTGTGTTAGTTGTAATGTCTTCTCTGCATCTTCCATGCATTTCTAGTGGCTGTTTCCTTTTTAATTATTCACTACCTGGTTCTGGTTGGCAGGTTGCCCCCAAAAAATAAATTTTAAAAAAAACACGCCACCAAAAACGTGTCAAAAGTATTTAGTGTAAAGCCGGCCTAATGCTGTGAAAAACATAACCAGGTCTTCAGTTCAATTTCTGAACCAAACTATAAACCGTCATGTTTCAATAGTCAGTGATTATATTGAAAATGAAATAAAATTTACAGATGATTTTCACTATATATCATTTTTGGTATTCCATTGGAATTTTGGGAAACTCCACTTTGGAACCACTTGTATCACTGTTTGGGAGTTGCATAAATAGTGTATCATGTTATATTAATATTGTTATATTAATATTGTTATTATTACTAAAAACATCCACAGCCTATTTTACAACATCCTTTGTGTATTTGCCAACTACAGGTTACCTAAAACAGCACTCTGCATTCTGCTGAACGGTCTGTGGAATGACTGGGGCAAGTATGAAATTCATACATCCCTGAATTATATCGTCAGATCGCTTTCATGGCTAAACTAAGTAAAACTATTATATTATATTGCTATTTATGCACTTCGTTATTAAAAAAAAAAAGGAATAAAAACATGAAAGATGGCTGTTGGTCATTACTGTTGGAACTGATATTCTGTGGTGAGTGACCGGGGTTAACAATATCTTTAAACACAACCAGGCCTTCATTAAACAGGTATTTACATTGCGCACTCCGAACACCTACATGATACAAAAGTGGTTCATTCTCACTCAAAGGGGCTGTCTCAATAGCTTAACCACTTTTTCAAATGAAGCTGGCCTAACAAACAGCGGATTGCAGCTTCTGAATATGTGGATATCCCTGGGGGAAGTTACAGCCACGGCAGGAAAAATGTAGTATTACGTGTTTGCCATTCAAACTGAATGGGCAACAATGTTATATATGGTAAGGCCAAGATTGCCAGAGCTGGAGTGGCTCCTTGTTAGAGGCTCTCTGATATACTGATATAGCTAATAGAAGGGGGTGTGAAAGAGGGGTAACGTCCATATACCCAAATAGGACATAGATAGGGGATGCCTTCATGAGACAAACCCATTATCCCCTTAATGACCGCCGATACGCCTTGTCACGGCGGCAATTAAGGGGCTTTATTCTAGGCTGTCGCCTTTCCACGGCGGCCTAATCAATGACCTACACAGGTGTCCCGCGCGGTGTACGGTGCAGGCTGGAGCCCGGGCTCGGCTGTCTGATGACAGCCGGGCTCCTGCTCCAACAGTAGATTGAAGTTTACTTTAACCCCTCAAATGCCATGGTCATTAGCGACCACTGCATTTAAGTTGTTTACAGAGGGAGGGAGCTCCCTCTGTCACCCATCGGCGGCCCGCAAATGTATCCTAACAAAGGCCCCCAGGTCTGCCCTGGCTATATACCTATTTGGACGTGCCAGAGGCACATTCTAATAGATGGCTGTCAGTTTTAGGCCTGATTTACACGAGCGTGCGCGTTTTGCATATGCAAAAAATGCGGCGTTTTGCGTGCGCAAAAGGCACTTAACAGCTGCGTGTGTCATCAGTGTATGATGCGCGGCTGCGTGATTTTCGCGCAGCCACCATCATTTTCACACTCCGTTTGGATGTTTGTAAACAGAAAAGCACGTGGTGCTTTTCTGTTTACATTCAGAGTTTGACAGCTGTTGCGCGAATCACGCAGTTCGCACGGAAGTGCTTCTGTGCGGCATGCGTGGTTTTCACGCACCCATTGACTTCAATGGGTGCGTGATGCGCGAACAGCGCACAAAGAAAGGACATGTCGTGAGTTTTACGCAACGCACTCGCGCTGCGCAAAAATCACGCACTGTCTGCACTGCCCCATAGCCTAATATAGGTGCGTACGACACGCGTGAAAAGCATGCGCGTCGCACGCGCGTATATTACGCTCGTGTATATGATGCCTTACACTGACAGGCAATAATGCTCTGGTATACGAAGTATACCAAAGCATTATATCTGCGATATAAATATCGCATAGTGAAGTCCCCTAGTGGGACTGAAAAAATAATTTATGTGAAATTAAAATGAATAAAAAGGTACATATTAAAAAAATATAACCATTTTTTTCCCCTAAAAAATGTTTTTATTTAGTAAAAGTGTAAAAATAGAATAGAAACTACACATATATGGTATCCCCGCAATCATAATGACCCAAAAAATAAAGTTAGCATATTATCTAAACCGCAAGGTGAACGCCGTAAAAAAAAAACGCAAAAAACAACGCCAAAATTGATATTTTTTTCCAATTCCCCCCAAAAAATAATACTAAAATGTTAATCAATAAGTCTCATGTACCCCAAAATTGTAGCAATGAAGTCCCGCAAAAAACAAGCCCTCATATGGCGACATTGACAAAAAAATAAAAAAGTTATGGCTCTTGGAAAGCAGCGATGAAAAATAAAATTATTTTCGTTTCAAAGACTTTTTATTCTGCAAAAGTAGTAAAACATAAAAAAACTATACATATTTGGTATCGCCATAATCGTACCGACCTACAGAATAAAGGTAGCAAGTTATTTACGCCGCAGAGTAAACGGCGCAAATGTAAAATGCATAAAACACTGGCTAAATTGCTGTGTTTTTTATAGTCCCCCCCCCCCCCAAAAAAAAAAGTTCATAAAGGTTAATAAAAACATTCTATGTATCCGAAAATGGTGCTGTTGAAAATTACAACTCACCCACACAAAAAAAAGTCCTCATACAGCCATGTCCACATGAAAATAAAAATGTTATAGCTCTTTGTATCTGACGATGGAAAAACTAAAAAAATTGCTTGGTCATTAGGACCAAGAATGTATGCAGGGGGGAGCGGTTAAAGGCTATGTACACCTTTGAAATGAGAAATTTTGGCTTATTTAAAATGGTCTTGCTGTTAGGTGAAATAGTGCTAACAACTCTTGCACACAACGGAGATCGGGCCGAGATTACGCTTGCTGTGCTGTATGTCCCACACAAACGTTACCGAAGTGTCGGGATTGTGAATAGACATTGCGTCCTGGCTGGAAGCGATGTCTATTAATTGCCAGTTCACACAGAGTTTTTTTTACACGTTTTTTGATGCGGAAACCACGTCGGAAAATGCGCCAAAAAACGGCTGAAAATATTTCCCATTGATTTCAATGGGAGGCTGAGGCGTTTTTTTCCCGCGAGCGGAAAAACCAGCTCGTGGGAAAAAGAAGGGACATGCCCTATCTTCGGGCGTTTATGTCTCTGACCTCCCATTGACATAAAAACAAACACCGCGAAAATCGGCGTGAAGGCAGAGGAAAATCTGCCTCAAAATTCCAAACTGAATTCTGAGGCAGATTTTCCTCCTGCAAAAAACTCAGTGTGAACCCAGCCTAACTCTCAAGACACTTGAGTAATGTTAATGTGTGTGTATGTGGCTGCACACAGTGATCTAGCAAGATCATTATGTGCTGAATAAATGAATGGAGAGAAGTGTATGACGCTGATTGTTTTTTTGGCATTCACCATGATCAGTGGCAGATTATCATATGGGCGATTCGGGCGGCCGCCCGGGGCCCGAGGCTCGCAGGGGGCCCATGGCAGCCCGAACCGCACATCGACATGTAAACCTATTCAGCGCGCTAGCGCTGCTAACTTCCGAAGATGGGGAGGATTAGGTAGGGGGTGGATTACCCCAAAATATACCTTTGAAAAAACCTCCTCCTTTATGCAGTAATATTTGGAGCTTTGCATTTACTCTGCACAAAACGTACAGAATGTCAGTTGCATTTACTCTGCACAAAACGTACAGAATGTCAGTTTTTCTCTCACAAAAGAGAGCACATTTTTAGCCTTTAAATTTGTCCTGTGTGTATGTTTTGCACATTATTTTAAACAATATGAAGTAAAAGTTATATTTTCTAAAGCCCTATCATTATTCCAGTGATTCTTTACTAATTCTAAATAGAGTATTTATGCTATAAAAAACCTTTGGTGGAAGGAATAAAAATACCACCTGACATCTATCCGAAGATGGGGAGGAGCAGGGAATTGGACGGAATCCAGGGGTAGGACACGCCTCCCTGACAGTGCGGGCGCCGCCATTGAGTAACAGAACAGCGACGGACGGCTGTTCTGTTACTCCAAAGCTGCAAGAGAAGAGCCGGGCGGGCGGTCACCGGCGCTTAGGTTAGTTGACTTATCATGCCCAACTGGTTCCCGACCGCTGGCTGTATTTTTACGGCCAGCGGTCAGGAACGGGTCCTTAAAACCCGAGCAGTAGACTTTCTACGGCTCGGGTTTTAACTTGCTGCCCGCGCGATCGGGCAGCTGAATGTCGGGTCTCCGGCAGTCAGTGACTGCCGGGGACCCTGAGGAGAAGATAGAAGCAGCTTTCGCTGCTTCTTTCTTCTCTGATATCTGTTTACACAGCGCTCAATGAACACTGTGTAAAGGAATAGAGACAGCAGCAGCGGCGCTGTCTCTATTCCTCCAGGTGATCATGTGACTGGTCACATGATCGCCGGGTGCCGTTAGTGGCAGACTGTTGCTGGGTCTTACTAGACCCAGCACAGCCCTATTAGTGACAATCGTCACTATGAGAGGGCTGATTTCCCCTGTAACTGGGGCTGCTGTGCAGCTCCAGTTACAGTGGAAAAACATGGTGTAAAAGAAAGAAAAAAAATATCTAAAGTTCCCCAAAGGTCTTCTTTGACCTTTGGGGGACAGACCATAGTAATAAAAAAATAATAACGTAAAGTGCAAAAAAAATGTAAATAATAAATACACATAAAATACCCACCCCCCAAAAAAAAACGTTCCCCCCCCGCCAATCATTGTTGTAACGCTAGCGCTGACCCAATTACCCTAATATAGACATGTAATATATACAAATTTACGGTAGACAATGACGATCACAAATAAAAGGTCTATTTTAGGGTAAAACTATGTTATTACCAAAAAAAATAGCTGAAACGTAAAAAAGCTTATTTTTTTACTATTATATTCAAACTTTATGAATAAAAGTTCTAAAATAGCAAAAAAGGTGTGTATAAAAACGATAAAAAACGAAAGCTGCATTGTCTACGGAAAAAACGTTGCAAAAATCACGTCGGTTTTATTTTTTTTAAATAAAAATGTGTGTTTGGTGCAACTTTGTAATTACGTTTTATTAAAAAATATTTTCGCTTTTTGAGATACAGCTGCTTTGTATCCTGTATCCGTCAGGTCAGCAGGACTGACGGGATCAGTGAAACGGGCCCTGCGCTAAATTATAATCTTAGATGTGATAGATTTGAGGTGGATCCTGCGTGTCACTGATCCTGTCAGTCCTGCTGACCTGACGGATACAGGATACAAAGCAGCTGTATCTCAAAAAGTAAATTTTTTTTTAAATAAAATCAATCAATCACACTGATACACACACACATACTAATATATATATATATATATATATATATATATATATATATATAAATAATTATAATATAAGGTTTTTAAATGTGTACATAACCTTGTGGCACTATATACAAGGGGGAGCGCTGTGTGGCACTATATACAAGGGGGAGCGCTGTGTGGCACTATATACAAGGGGGAGCGCTGTGAGGCACTATATACAAGGGGGAGCGCTGTGTGGCACTATATACAAGAGTGAGCGCTGTGAGGTACTATATACAAGGGGGAGCGCTTTGAGGCACTATATACAAGGGGGAGCGCTGTGTGGCACTATATACAAGGGGGAGCGCTGTGTGGCACTATATACAAGGGGGGGCTGTGTAGTGCTATCCACAGTGGTATGTGTGTGGCGCTCTTTATAGGGGGGGCTTTTTGGTGCTATTTACAAGAGGGGGAGGGCTGTGTGGCGCTCTCTACAGGGGGGGCTGTATGGCACTATCTATAGGGGGCTGTGTGTAACGCTCTCTTTGAGGGGGATGTGTGATATATAGAGGGGGCTGTGTATGGCGATATCTATGGGGGTGTGTAATATCTACAGGGGCTGTGTGTATGTGGCGTTTTACAGTGTGTGGTATTATATTCAGGCAGTGTTTGGTGCTATTATATTTAGGGGTACAGTATGTGGCACCATAATAACTTTATTTTCGTTTATAGGTGTGGAAATGTTGGAAAAGTGAGGAGATGTCTGAGTGGCAAATTCTGCAGAAATGAGTCATGGCCGGGAGAAGTCGTCATGAGCGCTGGACCGGATGGAGAAGAAAAGAGGAAAAAAACTACTAGAATCTGAGACGTCGTTACCTGTGAGTCACTAGATTTATAGAGAATCTGTCACCTCTCCTGACATGTTTATTATAGGAAATCCTTGTATTTCACAAAAAGTCTTTCTGCAGTCCAGGACTGATAGACAATTTCCCTTGTCAGGAGGTTGTGTCCCTGCACAGTGTGATACTGTCAGTATGTAGGGACACAGCCCTGTGACAAGGGGAATCGTAACACTGTTAATGCTTGCCCAAAAAAGTAGTGTTAAAAATAGTTACGACGCGGCAGGGCGGCGGTGAGGAAGGGGGGCCCAAGTTTGGATAACAGCCCAGGGCCCATGGTCTACTTAATCCGCCACTGACCATGATGGTCAAATAAGTTATATTATAATAGTTAAGATCGTTATGGATTCCGGCAATACCAATAATGTTTATTTTTTATTGTTTACATTATTTTAAGGAATTTATTTATATATATATATGCATTTAATTGTTTTATTGTCGATTTATGTATACTCCTCCTATAAATACTTGACACTTTGTTTAGTTTGCTATGGCTTGAGAAAGGTTCCTGTTGAACCGAAACGTTGCTTTACTGAGGTGAATAAATCCACTTTTGCTTTCATCTACTCTGAAGTCCTGGTGCCGTTGCTGTGTTCTATGCTTCTCTCTATTGGATGTTGGGGAATTGATTCACCCCCAGACGAGCACATGGCCTGATTTTCTGGAAACCATTGGAGTGCTGTGTTCATCTACCGTTGGACTGTATATATATATATATATATATATATATATATATATATATATATAAATATATTTATATATATTGTTGAAAACTTTATTAAAAGAGTTTTAACTTTTTTATTTTGGCCGACTAGGGGATTTGAACATGCAATCATTAAATTGCTCGCACAATATATTTCAATACTTATGGGTTGCAGGGCTTAAGAAAGCTAGGAGGACCAACTTGGCAAACCTCAGGGCCTTCATTAGGCCCCCGGCTGCCATGACAACTAATCGTCATCTAGCGATCGCATTGTGGAGGGGGGGCAGATGAAGTGACAGAGGGGCCCTTCTCTGTCTAACAGCTTAGATGCCACTTCTTCTAAGCGAACACCCGCTCTGTGTGGTACATCAATTGTATGGAAAGGGTTTAAAATAAGAAATGTTTGAATACAAACTGATTTAAGACTTAAGGAGAATCTAAGGACATCAGCAAAATTATGTAAAAAATTAGAACGTTTTGCTACTGTGTGATATTAGTGTTCAAAATGCACATCTCTCTTCTAAGGCTAAATGGGGAGGAATTATGTGTTAAACTTTACTGCTACTCATGCATACTTTTGAGAAAAAGTCAGTATCACGAGTACAGTACAAAGATTATCTATCAAATGCATCTATAAATCATGACCTGCCAGTATATCCATATGATTCATTAACGCTGCCAGCACTAATCTCTTCTGAGTGAAATATTCAATTATGCTTCCGAAAATGCAGAAAACCTGGGAACTTTAATATGAAAGTCTTACTATTTACATTCTACTTTAAGGCATGCCAAATGATTGAGGTTCTTCATGGATATTTGTTCAATAGGTAACAATGTTGGATAAAAATTTATATTAAAGTTTGTAATAAAAAAAAATCATGACATTTGTGGTGTCTAGCAAGGGAATAAATGAATAAAATACTATCAATGCTGGCGACCCTTGGTGCACAATTGATGTACTCCATGTGACATTTAACCCATTTTCATAGCCGTATATGTATTATATTATATTCAAATACATATATAACTCCTTAAGAGGTTGTCCGGTTTCTGCAAATTAATTGTAATTGATTTATTGCTGGACAGCCCCAATGCTGATTCTAATGTTTAGGTTCTCTTGATTCTTGCCTCTTAAAGAGGTTTTCTCATCAGAGAAATTTATGACATATCCACAGGATATGTCATAAATGTCAGATAGATGCGGGTCCCATATATGTCTCTAGCACGGGGCCCCCTAAACCCTGTTTCTGTAATTCATGGTCGAAAATCACACACTTCAGCCACAACAGAGCAGTTCTAGAGATAGGTGCGCGTCCCACAGGTGGGACCTGCATCTATCTGACATTTAGGACATATCCTGTGGATATGTCCTAAATGTCTCTGATGGAAAAACCCTTTAAGATTACTTGCCTTGATTACCTAATTAGTCTCACCCTTTTGACTTCCTATATAAGACTGGCCCTTGCACTTCCTCCTTGCCAGATTATTGAGAAAATTGCCTCTAGTCTAGTTCATTGCTGCCTTACTCTACAAATTACTGATACTTATTTGTATATCAAACTGGGATTATTTCCTGACCACATCTCGCCCTTACGCTACAAACTGTTGCTGCTTATTTGTGTACCAAACTTTGATTGTTTCCTGACCACATCTGTGCCTTACGCTATAAACATTTGTCACTTATTTGTATACTGATCCTGGACTGTTACTTGACTAGTCTTTCTATTATCACTCACCTTCCAGATTGCATAAACTACTGGTCTCGGAATCTGCTTTTGAGACCTTGACATTAATGCCATGTTCTTGTACCTTCTTGAGTACAACAGGGAAAACACATATTAATTGAGGTTGGGATACCCACATGATATCTCACAAGTTTGTTAGTAATACAAATTTCCTTCCTCAATATTTCCAGATCACCAAATAAAAACAGTTATTTTCTACTTCTTTTTTTAACCCTATACTTTTATATGGTAACAATTTTAGATCTAAATTGGGACTTACACAAGTAAAGTGATTTTTTTCTTTTTCTGCTGGATATTTATTTTAAGATGACTTACAAGACGGTAGGTAAATACTATTGAAAGCAATTCCAGTACACAAATTAGAACCTGCAGTACATATTAGCAATTATAGTATAGTGCTTGTAAGATGTTTTAAGATAAGCAGCTATGTAATATAATCATTGCTTATTATTACTTATTTATATTGTCAATATTGCTAGACTACTTTTATTTTTCACACCAGTCCCTCAGACAGTGGCGTAACTACCACTGTAACAGCCATATTGGCTGCTACGGGACCCGTGGCATGAGGGGGCCCGTGGCGTCCCCCGGCACGGGCACTCCCATGCCCGGTGGGGCCGATAGCAGCTACTATGGCTTCTAAAGCTGTAGCGAAGCCACATTCAATAGTATAAGCATCCCTGCTCTGCAATTTACTAGGCTACAGGCCACGTTCCCTGTACAGGATGGCGTGATTACCTGATCGGATGCTTTGAAGCAGCTCTGTTTGTCGCGGGAACAGGGCCTAGGTGAGTATAATTTTTCTTTATTTTATTTGTTTGGGGGCCGCTATCTACAGTGGGGGCTGTATGGCACTATTTACCAGGGGGAGTTGGAGGGCGCTATCTACAGGGGGTATGTATGGCACTACGGATGTAGCTAGCTTTATCTTGACTCTGATAACTTGTTGCAGCGTGATATCACACAACAAAAGCCATTGAAAAGTAATTGAAAAAGTTAAAATAAAGGATCTTGCCACTGTGTATTTAATGTGTTAAAAGTCAAGATAAAGACAGCTACATCTGTATATACAGGGGGGCTGTATGTCACTATCTACAAGGTGGAGGTGCAGGGCGCTATCTTCAAGGTGGTGCTGTATGGCACAATCTACAGCGGGGGGCTGTATGGCACAATCTACAGAGGGCTGTATGGCACAATCTACAGGGAGGCACTATCTACAAGGGTGGCACCCAGGAGGAGGGGGCAGTTAAAAGTTTGCTATGGGGCCCAGTCTTTCCTAGATACACCCCTGCCCTCAGACCAGCAAGTCAGTCTACTAAACACTATGTAGTTGACTGTGTAATATACATTCTTGTGCATTACTGAGAATATTTTGAGAGCATGTCTGTTTACTTAATTTCATGATTACCAAGTATGCTTAGAACATAAATTGTTCTAGATTTAAAATTCTATTTACAATGCTATGTTCTTACAGTGTACGTGTGGCAGCAATTTATTAACTGTGATAATTGCACCTACACTTCCTGTATGTTTTCACACTGACTAAGCTATTTTTAGCACCATACAGACTATTATAGAATTCATTTATTTAAAATAAATATGTGTTCTTTCTCTATTGCATTCAGGTTTGCCAACCTCCACTTCAGAAATCTCTGGACAACTGAGCTGAAATTCACGGACAGACCAAAATTTTTACAGACATATTACAAAATCGTAACCTGTGCACTATGCAGTGTGCAAGGAGTGACTCACCAATCACAGCTCCGCTTGTAGCTTTCCTCCGCTAACTTAGGTGATGTTTTCTCTAAATTGGAGTCGTTCACTTTCTCTTTTTTTCTCAATCCGGCCCAGACCACTGTGTCGACTTATTCCAGCCATGCCTTGTCTCTGCAGAATTTGACACACAGACTAGTTGGTTTCTCGCTTTTCCGGCACCCTCCCCAACTATACCCAATCCTCTAAACAAACTCGTAATCCAGTAATCCAGATGGTAATAATGATCCCTCAGTGCTGACACAACAAAAGTGCCCCATCAGTAACCGTGCCCCCTGCAGATAATACCACACACATCACCCCTTGTAGATAACCACACAGCTCCTCCTTGTAGATAACCACACAGCTCCTCCTTGTAGATAACCACCCAGCTCCTCCTTGTAGATAGCCACACAACTCCCCCTTGTAGATAGCCACACAGCCCCCTTGTAGATAGCAACACAGCTCCCCCTTGTAGATAGCCACACAGCTCGCCCTTGTAGATAGCCACACAGACCATTCTTGTAGATAGCCACACAGCCCCCCTTGTAGATAGCCACACAGCTCCCCCTTGTAGATTACCACACAGCTCCCCCTTGTAGATAGCCACACAGCTCCCGCTTGTAGATAGCACCACACAGCTCCCCCTTGTAGATAACGCCACACAGTTCCCCCTTGTAGATAGCACCACACAGCTCCCCCTTGTAGATAGCACCACACAGCTCCCCTTGTAGATAGCCACACAGCCCCCCTTGTAGATAGCCACACAGCCCCCTCTTGTAGATAGCGCCACACAGCTCCCCCTTGTAGATAGCGCCACACACAGCCTCCCTTGTAGATAGCCACACACAGCCCCCCCTTGTAGATAGCCACACACAGCTTTTCCCCCCTTGTAGATAGCCACATACAGCCCTCTTGTAGATAACCACACACAGCTCCCCCTTGTAGATAGCGCCACACACAGCCCCCCCTTGTAGATAGCCACACACAGCTCCCCCTTGTAGATAGTGCCACACACAGCCACTTGTAGACAGCCACACAGCCCGCCTTTTAGATAGCTACACAGCCCCCCTTGCAAATAGCCACACACAGCCCCCCTTGTAGATAGTGCCAGCCTCCCTTGTAGATAGTGCCACACACAGATCCCCCTTGTAGATAGCCACACACAGCTCCCCTTGTAGATAGCCACACATGGCCCGCCCCCTTGTAGACAGCCACACACAGCCCCCCCTTGTAGACAGCAAGGGGGGGCTGTGACCCACCGTCAGGAAGACGAGGTGGTCATGAAGCGGAGGCTCACTTTTGACTGGGGTTGGTGACGGCACAGGACTGGAACAGTCCAGTCACCTGACTTCATGTCAGGTGATTGGATTGGTCCACTCCCGCACCGACCTCACTTGGCAGCGGCCGGCCTGCATATTTTCAGGTTCCGCAGAATCCTACAGCGTGCCCAAACATCTGTTTACTTCCACATATATGGCATCGCCATACCCGGGAGAACCATTTTAACAATTTTTGGGGTGTGTGTCTCCAGTGGCACAAGCTGGGCGCAACATATTTTCCACTAAAATGGCAGATAGCACCACACAGCTCCCCCTTGTAGATAACGCCACACAGTTCCCCCTTGTAGATAGCACCACACAGCTCCCCCTTGTAGATAGCACCACACAGTTCCCCTTGTAGATAGCCACACAGCCCCCCTTGTAGATAGCCACACAGCCCCCTCTTGTAGATAGCGCCACACAGCTCCCCCTTGTAAATAGCGCCACACACAGCCTCCCTTGTAGATAGCCACACACTGCCCCCCTTGTAGATAGCCACACACAGCTTTTTCCCCCTTGTAGATAGCCACACACAGCCCTCTTGTAGATAGCCACACACAGCTCCCCCTTGTAGATAGCGCCACACACAGATCCCCCTTGTAGATACCCACACACAGCCCCCCCTTGTAGATAGGCACACATGGCCCGCCCCCTTGTAGACAGCCACACACAGCCCCCCCTTGTAGACAGCAAGGGGGGGCTGTGACTCACCGTCAGGAAGACGAGGTGGTCATGAACCGGAGGCTCACTTTGACTGGGGTTGGTGACGGCACAGGACTGGACCAGTCCAGTCACCTGACCTCATGTCAGTTGTTTGGATTGGTCCACTCCCGGCACCGACCTCACTTGGCAGCAGCCGGCCTGCATATTTTAAGATTCCGCAGAATCCTACAGTGTGCCCAAACATCTGTTTACTTCCACATATATGGCATTGCCATACCCGGGAGTACCCTTTTAACAATTTTTGGGGTGTGTGTCTCCAGTGGCACAAGCTGGGCGCAACATATTTTCCACTAAAATGGCATATGTAGTAAAAATGTGAACATTTTCTTTGAAAAAATTTAGATTTTAATTTTCACGGCTTACTTACAATAATTTCTGCAATAAACCTGTGTGGTCAAAATGCTCACTATACCGCTAAATAATGTCCTTGTGGGGTGTAGTTTCCCAAATGGGGTCACTTTTGGGCGATTTCCATTATTTTGTCACCGCAAGAGCCCTTCAAACCTGACATGGTGCCTGAAATATATTCTAATAAAAAGGAGGCCCAAAATCCTGTGCTCCGGTGCTCCTTTGCTTCTGAGGCCTGTACTTCAGTACAATACCACACTAGGGCCACATGTGGGATATTTCCTAAATCTGCAGAACCTGGGCAATAAATATTGAGTTGCATTTCTCTGGTAAAACTTTCTGTGTTCCAAAAAAAATGGCTAAGAATTAATTTCTGCAAAAAAATAATGGAATTTGTAAATTTCACCTCTATATTTCTTTAATTCATGTGAAACGTCTAAAGGGTTAAGAAAGTTTCTAAATGCTGTTTTGAAGGGTTTGATGGGTGAAGTTTTTAAAATGGGGTGACTTATTGGGTGTTTCTAATATATAAGGCCCTCAAAGCAACTTCACAACTGAACTGGCCCCTGTAAAAAATAGCCCTTTGACATTTTCTTGAAGATGTGAGAAATTGCTGCTAAAGTTGTAAGCCTTCTAACGTCCTAGAAAAATAAAAGGACGTTCAAAAAAATGTTAATTAGCAACAATTTTGTGTGGTATAACTGTCATATAACAAAGAAAGACCCTGATAGTTGGTGGGAAATAGAACATCATATATACAAAATTGCCACCGGCAAAAAAAAAAAACCTTCTTTCCCAACTATCATTATTGTTCAAATAAATAACTTTATTATGCTTACTGAGAAAAAGACTAACCACATATATGTTTAAAATTTTTACATGTCCTCTGCTGGAGAATTAGTATCGGACAGTGCCTATATATAATTGGTACACAATGCCGATATGGCCGGCGACTGCAGAACGCCAGGCCTGACTGACAGTGTATTTGTAAGAGACCAGCGGAGATACACGTTAGTTAAAAGGTTAATTCAAAGTCCCCCCGACATGTTTCGCTACACGAGGCAGCGTTCTCAGGGGCAATAGCCCCGGTAAAAGCCCATAGATGTATGTGGAGAGCAAAGGCTAGCCTCTCTGTTCCAATCCCACAAAAGAGCTACTGTAGCACAAATTGCTGAAAAAGTTAATGCTGGTTGTGATAGAGTGAGGACAAAACATGTCGTACATTGCACCTCGCTGCGTAGCTGGTGAGGGTGCAAATGCTGACCCCGGTCCAGCATTTGCATGGAGCATTGAAAGAACCCGGCCTGGTCTAAAGAATTAAAAAAATAATAATATCATGTGAACTGCCAGGTGCGCGTGCATCGCTTACCTGAGGAATAGATAGCGTCAGGATGCACTATGGGAAGAAGGCAAGCCGGAGGAGGCAATTTAATGCTCCGGGCAATGTTCTTCTGGGATACCTTGGGTCCTGGCATTCATTTGGATGTAACCTTGACAAGTACTACCTAGCTAAACATTATTGCAGGCCACGTACACCCCTTCATGGCAACGGAGGGGGTCTCAGTGCTCAAAACCCCACTGATCAAAACTTCTGATGTCCATATGACATGTCAAAAGTTTTCTGAAAGTACAGGTACAATTTAAGCAAGTTAATTGTTGTGCAAGAGATTCCATGAGAAAATGTTACCCTTTACCAGACTTACACATATGGGAAAATTAAAGTAAAACTGTTACCAGCATTTCACTTATTAAACCAGCAATACCTGGTGGTAATGGGTGAAAAATAATTTTTTGTAATCTATAATTATCTTCTAAGGCTCTGTACCTTTAATATTCAGTTTTTTAGTGTTCCCGTACCAAATGCTAATGAGCATAAAAGAGTCATATCTTCGTTCAAAAAGAGTCATAAAAGAGTCTTATCTTCGTTCGAAAAGAGTCATATCTTCATTCCTCAAGCCTTTCCGAGTTAGCCCCACCTCCTTACCTTTGTTTGATAGCTCCTCGCCTCCCCCCAGCACACATGAAATCCTGCAATTGCACATCGATGTCCTGTTTTGGTGCATGCGCACAACGGGACACCATAGCTGTACATGCGCAGTTACTAGATTTGAGGCCTGGACAAAGCAGGAAACCGTGTCAGACAATCAGGGCCACCATCAGGAATTTCAGGGTCCCATACAGCTAAATTGTCTGGGCCCCCCTACCGTGGCACCGCCTGTTAACGGTACTGCGTCCAGCACCATAATCACGCTCTTTGTGTGATACATAACTAATAACTTTTTATTTGGCCGAAAGATTTTGAAGCCTGCCACCACGACAAAGTAGACTCTTTTGGCAGGGCCCTACTCTACTCTAACTTAAATATATATAGACTTTATTCCTTTTTCTCCAGATTTAATGAATATAATACTTAAAGGTGTTTCTCAGCCCCTAAAAATTGATGGCCTATCCTCAGGATAGGCCATCAATAGCTGATGGGTCGGGTCCAACTACCGGGACCCCCGCCAATCAGCTGTTTTGAAGGGAGTGCAGCGCTCGTACGAGCGTTGCTTACCCTTATTTCTACTTGCTCACTGTGAATCGTCGACACAGATGTAGCGCAATTCAGAGTATTGAAGCCTTCTCACATTCACTACAATGTGAGAAGGCTGCAATACTGTGAATCGCCGCTACATCTGGGTCGACGATTCACAAGTGATCAAGTAGAAATGAATGGGATGCAGTGCTGCACTCCCTTCAAAACAGCTGATCGGTGGGGGTCTTGATAGTTGGACCCCGACCCATCATATATTAATGGCCTATCCGGAGGATCAGTGCACCTATATCATACTGCCCGCAGTTACGGCAACATTAACAGGCCGACAGGTTCACATAAACAAAATAGCAGATACAGGATTTGTTTCGGTACAATCCTAAAACGCCATCTATGATCAAAAATAGATGTATAAGAGCAAAGGAGAAAAAGGTTGTTAAAACAGTGGCATAACAATTGCAGTCACAGGGGGGTGGGTCGACCTGGAATGGGCGAGCCCCACTTAAAACTGGATCCACATATTTAACACAGCGTTAGGACGGTATATGCTGCATCTCATATAATTTCCTGATGCTGCCCGGCCGGATGTGGCAGTGGGCCTTGTGTACCAGGCCATGAAGGCAAGAGGAGCGAGTAGTGGGGAGTACATTTTTTTATATTTTTATGTTGGTTCTGGGGTACATGCTTAAGGTGGACGAGGCTATTTAAAAGTGTGGCATGGGGCGCGGCACAATGTAGTTACACCCCTGTGTGTAAATATTATTCTAATTCTCTATGTAACCCATTTATTCATTTTACACTTACCTTTGCAGTATTCTCTTCTCTTCAGCAGGGGGGCATCAAGCTCACACGTGCTTACCACACACTGAAGCTGAGCGGCTCCCACTGCCCTATCCAGACACAGCAGTTGGCGTCACTGGGATTGCTCTTCAGTGCTTTGGACCTTTAGAAATAATAACAATTATTAAGTGAAAGAAAAAATAAATATATATAAATTTTGTAAAGAGCTTCGTCATTAATTCTACAGAGTTTTAAACTTTAGGGTTAACGCTTATGACGTTGAGCGTGACGTCAAGATGTGCTAGATTGCAGCATGAGACTGCTGAGCAACATAAATATACCCCAGCCAGACGCACAATGAAGCTGCTGCTTGCTGGTTAAAAAGCAACCATTCAGTCCAAAAAAAAACAAGAAATTAAATACTGTAAAATTATTGATAATTTAACTGCTGGCCTCACTTGCTTCTGGTTCTGCTTACTCGTTTTCCAGAATCCAAGATAGCTGGTGCTGTCTCAGACTTGTATATAGAAAGCATTACCTGCAAATCTGAGACATGCACCTTCTTCACTGCTCTCAAAAGGACAAGCACCGATGATGTCAGCGCTGTGTCCATCTTTTCTAACACTTGTCCTGCTGGCTTCTTGACAGGGGTTCCGGCTGCAGCAACAGCCTCATTGACAGTGCGTCAGTGGAGGACGGAGCAAGACAGCGCAAGGGTTGGCATGAATCATCTTCTGTATTTAAAGAGACTCTGTCACCACATTATACAGTGAAGGAAATAAGTATTTGATCCCTTGCTGATTTTGTAAGTTTGCCCACTGTCAAAATCATGAACAGTCTAGAATTTTTAGGCTAGGTTAATTTTACCAGTGAGAGATAGATTATATTAAAAAAAAAAAAAACAGAAAATCACATAGTCAAAATTATATATATTTATTTGCATTGTGCACAGAGAAATAAGTATTTGATCCCTTTGGCAAACAAGACTTAATACTTGGTGGCAAAACCCTTGTTGGCAAGCACAGCAGTCAGACGTTTATTGTAGTTGATGATGAGGTTTGCACACATGTTAGATGGAATTTTGGCCCACTCCTCTTTGCAGATCATCTGTAAATCATTAAGATTTCGAGGCTGTTGCTTGGCAACTCGGATCTTCAGCTCCCTCCATAAGTTTTTGATGGGATTAAGGTCTGGAGACTGGCTAGGCCACTCCATGAATTTTACATTTATGCTAATTAGTTTCTTAATAGACATGAATGGGTGCTTTTTAACTTTTTACCAACTGGGCATTGTAAAGAGAAATGTATGACGCTGACCAATCAGTGACCAATCAGTGTCATACACTTCTCATCGTTCTAGCCCATCTTCCTTCACTGCACAGCGTGACCTCGCAAGATCACGCTGTGCTGTGAGTAAGTCCCACAGAAACTTTACCGAAGTTGTGGCAGCATGAATAGACATCGCATCCTGGCTGGAGGTAATGTCTATTCACTCTCAAGACACTTCGGTAAAGTTAATGTGGGAGTATGTGACAACACAGCGAGATCACGCTGTGCAGTGAAAGTAGCTGGGCTGGAACGATGAGAAGTGTATGACGCTGATTGGTCACTGATTGGTCAGCGTCATACACTTCTCTGTACAACACACAGTTGGTAAAAAGTTAAAAAGCGCCCAGTTGTCTATTAAGAAACTAATTTGCATAAATCTAAAATTGTTCATAACTTGGTCAAAAATTATCGTTTTTCAAAATAAAAACCACTGTTATCTATATTACAGCGCCGATCACATTATGTAGGAGAGAGGGCACTTGTAATGTGCTGACAGAGCCTCTTTAAGTATATCACATTGTATGCTTGTAACGGTCTTATATGTTTTATTCTCTGTTTTTTTTAAAGGTTTCCGTGTCTTGGACTACGTTGGATTGTCGTGGGATCAAATTTTTACCAATAAAATGGTCAAAGCGGGCTGTAGGGGGTGCAGTTTATTTCAATAAAGTGTTTTTTATATTTTTTTCATCTGTGTAACAGAACTAGTAATCGATGTGTTTGACTGACACCTCTCCATTACAATCGCTAGGGCTTGGTTTCATTCAGTGATGTGCTATGTCCACCTTTGGCTGACACTGATCCCTCCAATTAACTCAGTACCCAACGCACCAGGGGTACTGGGAAGAAGCGAGAACCATCAGGAGCGGCCCAACCAACGTAATGGGCAGCCGCAGGCTGGTGTTTTTAGGATGGGAGGGGACCAATAGCCATGGACCTTCCCATCCGGATAATCAGACTGCAGCTATTGATTTTCTCCATGTTTTTTTATTTTTTTT
Organism: Rhinoderma darwinii; assembly: GCF_050947455.1. Taxonomy (NCBI): domain Eukaryota; kingdom Metazoa; phylum Chordata; class Amphibia; order Anura; family Rhinodermatidae; genus Rhinoderma; species Rhinoderma darwinii. The sequence continues at coordinate 540,243,594 of NC_134687.1, read as the reverse complement.
TAATATATGTTTTTGTATTTATAGCATAGTGTAATGCTTTTCTTAAAAAAATATAAATGATTAAACAAAAAAACATGTGGGGTCCTCCTATTTCTCTATCCAGCCAAGAAAAGCCAACAAACGCAGTTTGAAATTCTCAGGATAGGAAGGTCCATGGCTATTGGTTCCCTCCCATCCTAAAAACACCAGCCTGTGGCCATCCCAGGGGCCACCCAATAGTCCCGGGCTCTTCCCAGTACCCCTCGTGCATTGGGTACTGGGGAAAAGGGGTTTGTGTCAGCCAAAAGTGGACATAGCACACCTCTGGCTGACGCCAAACCCTAGCAATTGTAATGGAGAGGTGTCAGTCAGACACCTCAATTACTAGTTCTGTTATACAGTGGAAAAATGTATAAAAAATACTTTCTTGAAATAAACTGTGCCCCCTACAGCCCGCTTTGATCATTTTATTGGTAAAAATTAGATCCTACGACGATCTTACGTAGTCCAAGATACTGAAACCTGTAAAAAAACACAGACAATAAAACATATAAGACTGTTACAAGCATACAATGTGATATACTTACATACAGAAGATGATTCATGCCAACCCTGGCGCTGTCAGTGAGGATGTTGCTGCAGACGGAACCCCTTTCAAGAAGCCAGACGTGTCAGAAGAGATGGACACAGAGATTCCGAGAGCAGTGAAGGAGGTGGGGGGCATGTCTCAAACTGGCAGGCAACGCTTTCTATATGCAAGTCTGAGACAGTAGCAGCCATCTTGGATCCCGGACAACTGGGACCAGAGCGAGGGAACGGAGCGACAAGCAAGAAAGCGAGGCCAGCAGGTGGGTTAACAATAATTTTACAGTTTAATTGTTGTTTTTTTTGTGTTCATAAGAACGAGGGTCCCAAACCCCAAGATCCTCCTCACTGCACCCCCCACAGTGAGGGGGACATTGAATTGAGTGGCGGTCAAGCGTGCACGCTTCCATTTCATTCAAAGTGTATGGGAATGGTGGAAACAGCAGAGTACATGCTTGACCGCCGCTCCGTACAAGCTCCGCCTGCATGGGAGTGCAAGTTTTATTTTACTCAAAATGCCCAAAATGTTAGGCTGGGTTGACACCTGCGTTCAGCTTTCCGTTATTTTCCTCTGTCAGAGCAGAGCAGCGGAAAAATAAGAAGCGCCTGTTCCGCTGCACAACGGACAACACCTGCCGCCAACGAAACCCATTGACTTTAATGGGTTTGTCGGATTTCCGTTGTGGTGTCGGTTGTTTTAATGAAAACAATAGTGCAGCATGCTGCACTATTGTATCCGATATTCTCTGTCAGATCTGCAACGGAGCCTCCAACGCAGCTGTGAACAAGGCCTAACACAAAAGTTTTGTATTTTTTTAAGCTGGTTCACAAATAAAAATAATTCCAAATTCTACTGGACTAATTGCCTATTTAGAGAAAGGCAGCAGCTTCAGGAGCGCATCATAATTGTAGGAACACACTAGGTGGATATGCTGAGTAAAACGACACAGCTTATCCGCCCCGTTAGCCGCAGCAAATTCCGCCAGCAAAACCGCACCAAATAGTGGCGCAGGTTTCGTGAGGCATGTCCGCTGCGGGAATCCTGCAAGGAAAAACAAAGTTTAGACTTGCCCCGGCAGTAATTTAGGTCACGCATCTCTCTCTTCTGAACGTAGCCCCGCCTCCTGGGATGACACTGTAGACCATGTGACCACTGCAGCAGTAACATAGGATGAAACGTCATGACAGGAGGCCGGGCTGCGCTAAGAATAGAGGATCGCGTCACCTAAACTACGGCCAGGGGAAAGTCTAAACTTTTTTATAAATTTAAAAAAGTATATTTTTTTCTTCTCATTTGTGATTTTTGCGGCAGAACCGCAGCATTTCAGCAACAGAGGAGCAGCGATTCCACAGCATAAATCTACATGCTGTGGCTTAAAAAACCACACTGCAGGTCAATTTTTTTTGCCGCGTGTGGATGAGATTTCAAATCTCATCCACTCTGCTGCGACTGTAATACGCTGCGGATTTTCCGCAATAAAATGTGTTGCATAAAATCCGCAGTGTTCATGCCTAGTGTCTTCCTACCCTAAGTCCGGATTCACACGAGCGTGTGCGTTTTGCGTGCGCAAAAGGACCATAACAGCTCCACGTGTCAGCAGCGTATGATGCGTGGCTGCGTGATTTTCGCGCAGCCGCCATCATTATGACACTCTGTTTGTATGTTTGTAAACAGAAAAGCACGTGGTGCTTTTCTGTTTCCATTCATAGGTTTTACTGCTGTTGCTCGAATCACGCACGTCACACGGAAGTGCTTCAATGTGCTGCGCGTGATTTTCACGCACCCATTCACTTCAATGGGTGCGTGATGCGCGAACAATGCACAAATATAGGACATGTCGTGAGTTTTACGCAGCGGACACACGCTGCGTGAAAATCACTGACAGTCTGAACGGCCCCATAGACTAACAATCATGCACGTTGCACAGACATATTACACGCTCGTCTGAATAAACCCTAACAATAAGGCCCAGTTCACAGAGTTTTTGGGCGTTGATATTGACTCGGACACTGCGTCAGAATCAGCACCAAAAAACTTTTAAAACCGCCTCCCATTGATTTAATCTGAAATCAATGGGAGCCAGTCGCGGAAATAATAAAAAGCAGCATGTCCTTTCTTGCCGCGGTTCCGCCCCTGACCTCCCATCGAAATCAATGGGAGGCAGAAAATGCATTTTTCGCTGCGTTTTGTGTCTGCTGTCCTCAATCGCCGCAGGCAAAAAACGCAGAAAAAAACGCGGCAAAATAGTGTGGGCGGGTCAAAATCTGCCTCAAAATTTTTTAAGGAATTTTGAGGCAGATTTCTTTCATCCGGCAAAATACTCTGTGTGAACAGGGCCATACATAATCAGCACTTTGAGACACTTTACTCACTGTGTCAGAAGAGCTGCTAGCTCCAACTACAGTCCTTGTTGTCAGGCGATGTCTTTGGTCCAGTCCTTCACCTCCAGCCAGGCTCCAGAAAATGGCGGGGATCACAGAACGCCTGCCGCCGCGCTACAACTGGACTCCTCCCCCTCTCCTTACGCAGCTACGCTCTGGAGGAGAAGGAGGAGGAGGCCCAGGTAAGTTGTGTGTCCGTGTGTGTCCGTGGCTGCGGGCTTCCGTCCACGGGTGCACGCGCGTCGTTCACAGGTGTTTGCGCGCGCGTGGGTTTACGCGGGTACGCACGAGCGGGCGGTGTTTGCCAGCCCCCATGACGAGAGGGGGAGCCCGCAGCTCACGACATTCTTTTGGTGAAAAAAACGGGCCCCATTGCAGGGGCCTGTTTTTTTCTACCAAAGGCAAGTCGCGGCAGTTGCCGGGCCCCCTTTCAATTAGGTTTGGCCGGGCCCCTCACAGCAGTACCCCTAATACCCCCCTGATGGCGGCCCTGCAGACAATACATGACGGGCGCATGCGCGCTATGTCAGACGAAATTTCTGCATTCAGGGCGGGCCAGTTTATGACTGTCGGTGGGCATAAGAAGAGGAACAAACGAGACTGTTGGATTATTACCATAAAAGGCACAAAATGTTTGCACACCGTAATTTACGGTCAGAGGAGGAGTTTAGGAGAGGGGATAACGGTAATGAACTTTTGACAGCAGTGACCAGTGAGGGGTGAGTAGAGTTCAATAGGTGAAATGCTGGTGACAGGTTCCCTTTAAAGGGATTTTCAGGGATTTAAGAATATTTTAATAATTACATTAAAATACATGTTCCTATTCAGTAAAATTAATATACTTACCAAACAATACTTATTAACCCCCCCCCCACACACATACACACACACACACACACACACACACACACACACACACACACCACCACCACCCTCCTAATGTGCTCCATTAGAGAGGCCTGCAGGTCACAAGCTCTTTTCACATGACCATGTCACATTATTTCAGCTCTTGTACTATTAACCACTGCTACTTTATTTAGAATTGCCTTACCACATTGTTTCATGTAGTAACAGCAATATAATCAGCAGTGTAGTTCCATTCCTCCAGTAATATAAAATGTGTTGGTGAGAAGACCACAACCTCATACAATTTAAAAGTTAAAAAAAGTAATTTTTATTTTCAATGAGGAAACAAACTGTTTTGGTGTACATTCAGTGTATGTACTGGGTAATTCTCCAAATATATACTCTGAATGTGTCAATGGGATATAAGATGACTTGAGAGGCAGGAGTATTTGAGGCTTAAAAGGTATGTACCTTTGATATCGTTGTTTTTTTTTTTGGTTTTTTTTTAAATAAAATTGTTCATCAGTGTGACTGGTACATTTTTCTAAATACATTTTATAAAAAATTATTTTTAGTTTTGGAAATACAGCTGCTCTGTATACCGTATACAGAGCAGCTGTATCTAGAGCTGTATCCATCAGGTCCGCGGAAGTGAAGGGTTCAGTGATGGTGGGTCCTGTGTGTCTCTGACATTCAGGATCGAGCTGTTAATGATCACAACTAAGTTCATTACTTAGATGTGATCAATAACAGGTGGATCCTGCACGTCAGAGACACACAAGACCCGCTGTCACAGAACCCTTCAGTGCCGTGGACCTGACGGATTCAGGTCTTAGTGAACGATACAGCTGCCCTTTATAAAGAATACAGAGCAGCTGTTTCTCAAAAAGTAAAAAGTTTTTTAATAAAATTTATTTTGGTAGAACAACAATCACACTGATGACCAATATAGACCAAATTTATATATATATATATATATATACACACACACACACACACACACACACACACACACACACACACACACACACATACACACACAGTTAGGTCCAGATTGTTTGGACAGTGAAACAAATTTTGGCATTTTAGCTATTTACCAAAACATATTGAATATACAGTTATATTATCAATATGTGCTTAAAGTGCAGGCTCTCAGCTTTAATTTGAGGGTATTCACATCCTAATTTTATGAAGGGTTTTGGAATTACAGCTCTTTATTATGTAGCTGCCTCTTTTTCAAGGGACCAAAGGTAATTGGACAGCTATCTCAAAAGCTATTTAATGGGCTGCATGGGCTATTCCCTCGTTAATCCATCATCAATTAAGCAGGTAAAAGGTCTGGAGTTGATTCCAGGTGTGGCATTTGCATTTAGAAGCTGTTGCTGTGAACCCACAAAATGAGATTAAAGGAGCTCTCAATGCAAGTGAAAGAAACTATCGTTAAGCTGAAAAAAATGAAGAAATCCGTCGGAAAGATAGCACAAATGTTAGGAGTGGCCAAATCAACAGTTCCCTACATGACTTGGATAAGTAGAGTCGAGTGATCAGTAATTATTCCTTACCCCCTTAAGAATAATAACACGTGACACTAAGGTTGGATTTTAATGGCCACAGCAGCCGTTTATTATAAATTTTAAAAAATTAGAAATTTTATAACCAAACATTAAATAACCTAGAATTCCCCAAAATTGGAATTCTTCCAGAATACACATAACAAACCCTTAACAGGATCAATATAAATAACACCCATAACATGACCAGGGGAAGCCCTTGAGGTTACCACAACTTAGAAAAAATAGCGATCTGCAACCACCACTTGTTTTTACCTCCAGCCATAACCTGGCTCGAAGGCACCGCTCACTTCTTGCAGATGGCTTTGCCCATAAAGCACTTCAAAGGGTAACACCCTAAGAAGCCTTCCACATATTTTGGGGGACGCATACCCCTGATGCGACCCCCCCACCAGTTTTACTGACCAACCTCAAGGACTCCCCCCGCCACTGCGACATGGGCCTTGACCACCTCAAGCCCATGAGCTCCTCCACACCAAAACCCTTCTTTCAATCCCGTCTGCTAGGGCCAAACTCCACAAATCCATCCCCACCTCATTCAAATGCACCCCATCCTGTCTCCAATAACAACCTACACCCGATTCCAGGTTGCTATGCCTGACCACCACACCTCCATTTTTTACCACAAATGCAGACACCGCCCTATTCACTTTTATTCTGGCCTTATTGAGCCTCTCCACGGATCGGGCCAAACGCCATGTCTTTCTGGGCACAATATCTGACCAGACTATAATCAGGCCCGGGTGTAACGCCCATAAACACAACAAAACGTGCTTAATATCCCTTACCAAATCACGAAAAGGGCGCACACTCAAGTCATTCCCCCCAACATGTAAAACTAAAATCTCAGGCGCCCGATCTAGCTGCGTATACACCTGAAACTCTGGTAACACCCTAGACCAAACCATTCCCCGGAAACCTAGCCAATGCAGGACAGCATCCTCCCGTGGAATCCTCAGTTGTCGACCATCCGGGCGAACTTCCGCTCTTAGTGCGCCCCAGTACACAAAGGAGAGCCCCAAGATCCAAACCAGCAAAGGACGCGAACCTGCGAAAGAAAGAGAAACACACACATCTTACAAATCCCATTCGCACTCCATCTTCCACAGGCACAACATACCCCTTAGCAATATTTTAACAGTCTGACAGCAAATGAGGCCGAACATAAGTGCGGAAACGGTTAGACTCCCATCTCCCAATACGCCTAACCCCTACTTCATCCAAACCCCATCTCACCGCTTCAGTCGCTGCGCCAATTCTAAACGAATGGGAAGAATACTCAGCTGCCTTTAACCCAATTGCCAACAAACAGCGCTTAAACACCGCACCAAATTGGAACCTGGATAAAAAGGACCCGTCTTCATGCCGCAATAACGGAACCCCCGTTACCCCCACCTGTACCCCAAAAGCAGACATACACTGATACCGCCGATAGCAAACAACACAATCTGTGTCCCCTTACCCGCCGTGTCAGTTTTTGACCTGCGCAGCACTATCTCCACTCTATCAGCAAACAACTCCACATCCTCTTGACATATTCCCCCCGCACGCAACCCGCTCGGCGACACCAATTCACCCACTCTAAAAGCCCCAAAAAAGGCTAATGAAAAAGCCAAGCGAAACAATCGGACTTCAAAGGCTGAACTACAAACCACCTCCACCGCCGTACCCAACAGGCAAAGAATCCGGTAAGAAACTGGCCGCCGTCAATCTACCGACCCTCTCCCCCTGAAAATACCTTTTAATGCTTGAATCGCCAAAAATTCCTTGGTCACGTCTTTTTCTCCATGCAATTTCAAGCCAAACGCCACAGCGGACACAAACTTGTTCACTTTTGCCACAGACACACCTGACTCATACGCATCCCCGAACCAATATAAAAAGGCCACCACCCTGTCCCGGTCTGACCGGACGTCGCCCAAACCTCTCAACCAAAGCTCCCATTGAGCCCAGCCAGCCCTATATGCTGCCCACGTAGAACTTGCCAAGGATCGCTCAATCACTGCTCCTGCCGCAGAGAAACCAACTCCCAAAGATGATCCGGGCACACCATGCTGATCCGATCCGCTCCCGGCGCCAGCTGACGAAAACGATCCCACTGTGATCCCATCTAATGCTGGGCCGCACCGCCTTCCGCTGCCGAAATTGCTCATCATATTGCAGCCAAGCCATACCGCCATACACACGATGCGCCTCACCGATAGCATCCATATAACAAAAAAGCGCGGAACAATGCTCCGGCGCCTTTTCCCCAACAACACTAGCCAAGATCGCGAAAGCCTGCAGCCAATTCACAAACGTTTGCGGAATGAGCCTATAACGCCAACGTTCCTCCTCTTCCTTCTTACTCTCATCCCTCTTCCGTTTGTCTAAATTTAATTTTTCCAAAGGAAGGAGAGAAAATATCTCCACATACTCGTCGTTCCAAATGCGCTCCCGAACTTCCTGTTTCAAATGCGCCCCCAACGGGCCCTCAAAACAGACATAAACTTCACCCCTCGCTCTATCATCCAACCGCACCCTGTCACCCTCCTGAGCACCGTCTGTCTGCACTGACACAGCCACCGCCCCCGCAGAGCCCCCTACCTGCACCCTATCTTGAGGCTGCCCTACCAACGGCGGGGCTGCCCAAACCGCAACCGGGGACACCCCCGCCGATACCGGGGCCTGCGACATATCTAATTTGTTGACCAGCTCGCGCAAGCATCCCACTAATTCAGCGAAACCGCTACAACCCCCCCCCCCCCGGAAGACCCGCCGACTACCGTAGAGCCCGCTGCATCCCCTGCACCACCCAACATGCGCGTAGTAGGAGAAGAGAAAGAAGAAAAACACCCACCTGGCTGCTCAGGCATTGTGATCCCGCCAGCCGGACGAACTTGAACACGCCGATGCTCAAAAACCTCTCCTTCTTCCAAGTCAACCGCCGTCTGCGACCGCTGCCCGCACCCACAATGCGAGCACTGAGATCCAGACTGTCCCGAAGGGCCGGCCTCCATAGGAGCCCTGATGCTGATAGGGCCAGCCGCCTGCTGCCCGTTATGCGGTATCCATAGCTCAGACCGCACTCCACGGCCCACCGGACTCGCCATTCCTCCTGACGCAGACCTCGAAGCAGCCAACCCCCTGATTTGCACCTCACCAGGCGGGGCTGCCGACATCCCCGCATCTTGCACCACACCAGATGGAGGGGGGTATTTGGGAAGCCAGGAGCCAACCCCCCCTAGCCGCCAAGCACCGCCGCGGCTGGGGATTTCTGCCAGGCCGGGACACCCGAGGGGATGCAGCTCTCCCTGGAGACCGGCCTGCAGCGACCCTGGAGGGGCTTCCCCTGCGGCGCCGTACCCGCGGGATTTCGTCAGGGCTAAGTCTCGCTGGAGGTCGGGCACCCCGTGACCTGCGAGCAGGCACGACCTCAGATGAACCGGCATCGGGCATGATCCCTCCACTAGCCGGAGGGCTGAGCAGCAGAGGGCTGCCTAAAGCTAAGTCCAGCACTACAGGGGACGACAGGGAAGAAGCCGCCCCACCCCCCTCCCTGGACACCGCTTGATGAGAGCACCGGGGCCCAGCTGCCTGGGGCACAGGCAGCCCCACAAGTCTCGTCACCTGCTCCTCAAACCAGCCGACATCCTGATGATCAGCTGCCGCCCGGAGCCGCTCCACAAGCTCATTGAAGGACGCCATCGCAAACGAGCAGGTAAGTAAGATAACACCACAACGCTGCTGCTGCTCCTCCAGTTGATGTGTTACCTCCCACTATCTCCCTCGCACTAAGGAAAACATCAGGAAGCCTGAGACTCCCACCCCCTCCCTCCTCCCTTCCAAACCACTCCCCTTCACTCCCTGCTACGAAACCTTAACCCCTTCCTCACCTGTTCCCTCCTATCCTGTCATGGCGGCCTCCCCTTATTCCCTGCAGTCGGCAGTGCGGCCGCTCCTTTCTTGAAAAAAAAGAGCGCACTGGTGATCTCGTGAATTCCAAAAGGCCTGGACGTCCACGGCAGACAACAGTGGTGGATGATCGCAGAATCATTTCGGTGAAAAAAATCCTCTTGGACCCGCACCTACCTCCAGAACGGGGTACCCTAAACCCTGTTCAGCCACTGTGTGTTGCGGCTGAATTAGGTAAATTCCGACCATGAAAAATGTTTCATGGTCATGAGTTATGTAAAAAGCTACGCTGAGCTACGCTGAGCTACGCTGTTTCCGTAAGTCTCATAGAACTTAATGGTAGCAACGGAAACAGCGTAGCTCGCATTCTATGCTGCTTCTGTAACTGCCATTCACTACTATTGGAGTTATGGAAACAGCGTAGCTGTTTACGTAACTCACGAGCATATAACATTTTTCGTGGTCGGAATTTACCTCATTCAGCCGCAACACACAGCGGCTGAACGGGGTTTAGGGGGCCCCGTTCTGGAGATAGGTGCGGGTCCCGGAGGTGGATATGTGGATACTGTGGATATGTCATAAATGTCTCTCGTGGAAAAACCCCTTTAAGGCAGAAAAGATGGGTAAAAGATGTGGTATCGGCGCCAGGCTTGGAAGAAAAAGAACGGGTTCTCCTTGTATTTTTTTTTATTTATATCCTTATATATATATATATATATATATATATATATATATATATATATATATACATATATATATGCACACACACTAGTATATAAATATAGTCAGGTCCAGAATTATTTGGACAGTGACACAATTTTCATGATTTTGGCTCCACATGCCACCACATTGGATTTGAAATGAAACAACTGAGATGCAATTGAAGTGTAGACTTGAGCGCCGTGGGCATAAAACGGCATGAAATACGCTTTCTCTGCCTCCCATTGATGTCAATGGGAGGTCAGAGGCGTAAACGCCCGAAGATAGGTGATGTCCCTTCTATTTCCCGTGAGCTGTATTTCCGCTCGCGGGAAAAAAAACACCTCCGCCTCCCATTGAAATCAATGGCAGGCATTTTCGGCCGTTTTTTTGGTGCGGTTTCCGATCCGGTTTCCGCGTAAAAAAACACAGTGTGAACTGGCCCAAGACCATCTTATGTTGCTGTTTTACTATATGGATAGTTATGGGAAACTATCTTACAATTTAATAATTCTTATCCTAATGTGTTTCATGATGTTGAGGTCAAATTTTTAGGTTTGTCAAGATCTTCAACACAAAACAATTTTTTTTTATGGGCCTTACTATCTGAAAAGGGCCTCCTCCAAATTGTTTTCACAAATTTGGCAACATACTATTAAATGGGTATCTAGCTAATACATTTGAGAAATTTAATAGAAAGGTGGCATCTTATGACAATGTCACATTGAAAGACACTACGCTCTTAAGTTTAACTCTTTCCTGTGCTAAAATTTGATTTTACCTGTTAGCAATGAGTATAATGGTCAAGTAGTTACCTACGTATTTTTGTGGGTAACTACTGCAACTTTTGTATCTGAACTAAAAGAAAAAGTCTTTGATTTATTTACTAAACAGTGAAAACGATTCATTTATTCATTTTCTTCTTGTTTCAGAGGGCAAATGTGGATTCTGAGTCTAAAGTAATTTATATTAACACACTGTTTTCATGCAGCCCTTATTAAAATCATAAATATAATGGAATTAATAACATTTATTTCAAATAAACCACAGCCATGAAACATTTATGTTGTATTATAGTGATAAACCTCTTTTTCATAGAGATAATACATGCATAAACTACATTGGCCTAATGCAAAAATACCTAAAATTGTTCTAGTATAGTACAAGGTAAATTATTTACCACTAGCATGTAAAGTTCCTCAATTAAATCATATATAAACAGCTAATTGTAATAATGAAATATATCCAGTTATTGGGAAGCCTCATACTCTGAGCAACAAGATTTTGGAATGACCTTACTGCGATTATCAGTTTTGAATTATATTTCAGTTTAAGTAAGGGCTCTCTGAACAGAGCGCAGGGGAAGATTGACAGTGATCTGGGTCCATACTGTAAAATTAACCATATAAGCAAACTAAGTAATATAAATTCTGATATTAGTTATACATTAGGGAATAGCTGTATACACAGCTACAGCCTCATACCTAAAATTTGAATGTATAGGCGTATATATATAGCTGGCATATAGCTATCTCCTACATCAGAAAACTTACTCCAAGACATCAATGATAATCTTTTGGGATTTTGGATGCATGGTCCATAGTTCTCAAGAATGAAAACAAGGGTCTAAAATCCAGAGAGTTGGTTACGCTTGTTCATCCACTCTGCGTAGAAATAAATGGGACATGGGAAATGCAAAATCAGACTGCTTGGTTGTCTTTGACTCTCCCATTCACTCCTAAGGAAAGTGGCTGCATAAGTATGGTTTACGTATCAGCCTGGGGATACTTTGGGCCCCTTGTTTTCTGTGACTTTAGGGATCCCAGCAGTGAGAACTTCACTTACTTTTATGACTGGTCTTATCTGAGAGCAGGGCTGGGGAACCTTTTTTCTGCCAAGGGCCATTTGGATATTTATAACATCATTCGCGGGCAATACATAATTATAAACGTAAAAATTAGCCTGCTATATTTGGTCAAAAATGTAATTAACTCACCCCTAATGTGATGGCTGGAACTGCTTCTCTTTGGTGAGGCGTGTGATGTTAGCGGGTATTGATGATGTTGCTACTGCATTGGTCAATCTGGTGCGCAGTCCACTCCATGCAATGGTAAGTTTTGAAAAGAAGTGCTTGCAGCAGTAAGTTGTTCCGACTTACTTAATTAAAGGAATTTTCCCACCAGGGACATTTATGACATATCCACTGGATATGTTACAAATTTCAGATAGATGCGGGTCCCACTTCTGGGACCTGTGCCTATCCCTATGCCCCCTAAACCCATTCTACCTCTCTGTGTTCCGGCTGATTTCTGACCATGAAGAAGAAACCAGCATATCTTGCTGAGCTATACTTTTTCTGTAACTACTATACAGTTCTATAGGACTTACGGAAACAGCGTCCTAAAAATACTGCAGGGTATGCACTGATTTTCCAGGTAATCTTCTAAATGGTAAGGTGAAGACTGGTTTCTTCCTTTTGGAGGAGAACTATTTGCTTTAAAGGGATTTTCTCACAGTCTCACGAAGGTCTGGGGAAAAGCTGATTCGCGCAGGTATGGCTTTTGAAACCACTGGCAATCAGCTGAGATCGCCTGGGGAAGTTTCAGCCAGTAACATTTTTCCCTGTTCACCAGCGTGAGAGCCGCTGATACTTAGTGGTTCTCAGCTCTGACTCATCGGAAAGGGATTCTATGGCATTCATATGCCATTATGGGGCATATCGGAAGCGGTTATCTTAGCAAGACAATCCATTTAAGCTAATAAAATCAACCAGTTAATCTATACAGATACCAGACCTAACAAAACAGAGCAAATGTAAATTGATACATATTGTAAATTTTATGAAAAAATACCCGCTATTAAATATAATATAATGTAATATATAAGTTTAAGTAAATAATTCCTTCAAGCGACGCTAATAAACACGGGGGACTCCTATAGTGTATACTAGCATTACACAGCATGAAGAAAGTTGAGTATATGCATCAATTACAGAGATAAAAAGAGTAAATATGTCATTTCTGAAAGCTTGAAAATTTATGGAACTTGATTAAGTGCCTAAAATTTCAATATCTGGGACTCCAGTAAAGTGACTGTAATATGTTATTTATAATCTGTAATGTTTACAAGGAAATTATTTTGCTCAATTGACAAAGAATAAAAGCATGAGAGACTAACAAATTGTCAAAGGAAACGAATATGAACTGTAATTATGTGGCTTCTTTCAGAAATCTGATCTTTTCTTTTTACTTGTGGATCAAACTTATAGAAGCTTAATTAATTGCTGTCTGTAGAATTGTAATACTTCACCTGAATATAAAAAGTTAGGGAGAATATCCAACAATTCTTATTCAGAAGAACAAATTACTAAATATAATTTACATATTAATTCTAACAACTGTACCGAGGGCTATAGAACATGACATGACAACTAACATCTAAAAAGACAGATTATGAAGCTATATTGATTTTGTACTTGCTGCAGGAGCTTGTCCTGGTGTTAGATGAGGGAATCATATTCCTAAGAGAATGGAGTCATTGTATTATTCTGTTGTATTTATTTGGTACAGTGTCTTTAAATGCTATCGTATGGCTGAATTGCATTTTGGAGATGTGGCTGTATTGTATTTTCCCCACTGTAGGTGACACTTGTGTCTTGGATTAACCAGCCAAGATTTGGCAATATGGGAAAGGACCCTTCTACATGAAGAAGAAGGGTGTCTGTCTGACAATGAAGATGGCATGTTCAATGAATGCTGTTGCCATTGGTATAAATTAAGGTTTGGCTGATAACACTTGCGTGCATGCGTCATCATGCCTGTGTGCGGCGCTTTGTGTATAAAACAGTGGTAAGTCTGTGAAACAGTATTAAATCTTGTGGAAAGAAGAGAAGACAGCATGGTGGCTTTTGAGAGCGTGAGCTTCTTGCCATTTCCATTGCTGTGGTGGACCAGACTAGAGTAGCTCTAGAGCTAGAACAGAGGCGTCATGCGAAGACCGGTGGGAACTGGGCTAGGCTGTATGTGTGCTAGAGCCTATAGCTGCAGCACGGTCCCTGAGAGCAAGCGGTGGTTGGGAGGTAGCCCACACTGTGAAGAGAGCTAGCTAGGCGGTCAGAGAAGGAATGTAGAGGAGACATTCGGGATAGTTAAGTGAAGAGTGAGCCTGCAGTGTCCAGCTAAATAAAAAGGATTAAGAAATAGCCAGTTCTCATACAATAAGTCTACAGGAGCTTCCTTAGATAGCAGCCAGCCATCACCTACTATGAAAGGGACGATAGACCCAAACCACGCAGTTGCAGCCACCATCTTGCGGCCCAATAGGCCCAAGCAGACTTTCCCTTGCATCAAGGGAGGTATGCCCTTGACCTTAACTGTGCCGGTCACACAGAACAACAAGCTGGCTATCTTGCAAGCATACTCCAACTGTATAAAATTGTAACTACATGCTGTAACTACCACAGCAGGAAAAACTTATATAATATGTGTGGTCAAATGCACCATCAGTAACGGCAAATTAACTGTACATATTGTTAAGCTGAAATTAAAAGCTAAAGTGGTTACGCTCAGGGGCGCAGCTAGGGGGGGCAGGCGGGGCATGTGCCCCGGGCTCAACTCGGTGGTAGGGAGGGGGGGCGCCGAAGAGCAGCTGATCGCTGCTGATAGGCGCCCCATATGTCGGACACCTGCTGCAGCTTTAGGAAGAGCCAGGAAATTACGGCGTTCTGACTGCGGTCTGTGACGGCCAGGGAGTGGACCAGTCCAGTCACCTTACCTGTCACCTGACCTCACGTCAGTGACATGAGGTCAGATAACTCAGGTCAGGGGACAGGTCCACTCCCGTGCTGCACCCTTCCAGCTCTGCCTCTACTCTGTGCTCTGCTGTTACACACAGCCGACAAGCAGAAGAGGAAGCTCCGCCCACAGCCCGTCCTAACCTGTCAGCAAGGAGACATGGTGAGTGTCTGTGTGTATATGTGTGTGTATATGTGTGTGTAGTGTGCATACTGTGTGTGTCTCTGTATTTGTATATGTTACAGTGTGTGTGTGTGTGTGTGTGTGTGTCTCTGCATGTGTTTGTCTCTTACATCTACTACATTATCTGTAATCAGAGAGTTATCACTGTGTTATCTGTGGTGTTACACAGGACTGCAGGTAACAGCTACTACATTATCTGTAATCAGAGAGTTATCACTGTGTGTTATCTGTGGTGTTACATAGGACTGCAGGTAACACTACTATCTGTATTTAGAGAGTTATCACTGTGTTATCTGTGGTGTTACATAGGACTTCAGGTAACACTACCACATTATCTGTACTCAGAGAGTTATCACTGTGTGTTATCTGTGTTGTTATATAGGACTGCAAGTAACATCTACTACATTGTCTGTGCTTTGTATATATGTGCCTGTGTGCGTATATATGGGTCTGTTTGTGAATCTGTCTTAGTGCTTGTATATATGTGCCTTTTATGTATTTGTATATGTTCCTGTCTGTGTATTTATCTGCCGGTGTGTGTGCGTATATGTGTCTGTACGTCTATATATTTACCTGTATGTATGTATTCCAGAATGTGTGTATGTATATTTGCCTGTATGTCTAAATATCTGTCTTTATGTATGTACAGTATATATGTTCCAGCGTGTCCATATATGTGGTTCATTTTTGGTTTGTGTAGGGGGCGGCAATAGAGAGTCTCGCACAGGGCGCCATCCAAGCTAAGGCCGGCCCTGGCTGTCACCAACCCTATTCAGAAGGAACTCCGCCGCTGTCTGTGCCGCATGACGTCCTCGGCTCCTCCGGTAAGTCACACCAGGCAGAGCGGAGAGTGGTAGCGGTAGGATACCGCTCACCGCTCTGTTCACAGTGTGGCGCTAAGTACAAGGGGGGGGAGGGTGGCGCTATTTAAAAGGGGGGAATGTGGCACTATTTACAAGAGGGGAGTGTGGCGCTATTTACAAAGGGGCAGTGGGTTGTGTGTGGTACTATCTACAAGGGGGGAGTGTGCCGCTATCTACTAGGGGGGAAGCGAGCTGTGTGTGGCACTATCTACAAGGGGGCTGTGTGGCGCTAATTATAAGGGGGGCTGTGTGTGCTCTATCTACAAGAGAGGGGCTGTGTGTGGCTTTTTCTACGACATACCTGCAGGGACTTCATCATCATACCTCAACCATCCCCACCTTACACTGACTTGATGAGATTTGCAAATATCCTTTTTTTTTTTTTTTTCAACAACAATCATTTAACCTATTTTCTTCTCTTTAGTTCATAGTAAGCGTTTTTTTTTAAATTGCCCTCTAGGGATAATCACTAGCATGCATTGTATACTGTGGAATGGATGTCATCCTTCATGACAATAGGGTATTAGTCATGTCACAGTGTCAGCAAATTGCTTGACAATGTTGTTCCTTAATAAGACCTCTTATACGGAATTAAGGCAAACATGTCTTTTTATTAGCTGCCATTAATGTTGTTTTCTTTTTTTAACTAACCTTTAGCTAGTAAAATGCAAAACAACTTAACTATTAAGATTGACTCATTTCTAAACCATGCAGCGTGTTAAATACCTAGTTAAATAAAAAGAATACAGTTAGAAAATGAAAGAAAGATCTATGGCTCAAGAGACAAAAAAAAATAAAAATACAGGATTAGCATCTTATACATCTAGAACAGCATCATGAGGCTACACAAGGCATCATTTCAAATTTGGGAAGTTACAAGCACAGGATAAATAGATTGTATTGTGTAGAGTTGTTATACTGTGTCAGTGTATTGCTCTTTCATGTTTTATGGGTTGGCAATTAAAAATAATAATAATACCGGAGGACAAGACGGCATGACGTAGCTTGTTTGTGTCGCGCTCCTGCGGCTGCAACCGTTCCTCTGATGCTAATTCCGCCTCCAGGATGAGGGAATGCTAGCTGGACATTGTGTGTCGAACGCTGAATGCTGAACGCTGGATATGATGGCACCCAACCAGTTAGGGGGGGGGGGGCACTCTGACTGCAAGTTAGGTCTGGTGTCATAAGTTCCAGGGCTGGGCAGCTGCAGCGTGGAGTTAGCCTCCCCCTTTTACTCCCTGCACTAAGATAAGATGGGCCTGGTCACATATGAGCGGCCAATTGGAGCATCGCTATGCCCTGTGCCCTGCCCACCAGCGAGGGGATATAGGGCTGACCGTGATGGGGCTTTGGATAGACAACTCCCTTAATAAGGCACAACAAAAAAAACTTTATACTGGCTATTCCCATCCGGTTTGCATCAAAGCTCCGCAAAAAGGGAGTATGATTTTGCAACCGTGTCCATACCCTCTCTAACATTAGTTTACTATCTTTACTGTCACTGGCAGGAACTCTGATTTTTGCCTCCCAAGGCAGCGATCAGCAGACGGTAATGCATGGAGCGCCACAGCTTATGTCACTGGTTAGCTCATCTGTAACCCCTGCTACATGGAAAAGAAATGGTAAAGCCTGGTTGGAATAGTTAAAAATGGTTAACCCCTTCCCGACCACCCCACGTAGATTAACGGGCTGCAGCACTGGTCCTTGTGCCTGCAGCCCGTTAATCTACATGTGCTCCTAGCAGAGCACACAGGCGGTCCCCGCAGCCCAGTATCTCCCAATACAGGCTGCTAATAGCAGGCTTAGTACTGGGGGAAAACATTGGGTCAGATCACAGCGGTGATCCGAACCGATTAACCCCTTAAATGCGGCAGTCAATAGCGATCGCCGCAAGTTGTTATAGCAAAATTGGCACCTCGCTACGCGATTGCGGGGGCCGATTGTTGCGGGGCATGATTGCTATGGCAACCGGAAGCCTGACAAAGGCTTCCAGTCTGCCATCTATGGAAGGCGATTAGGTCCTGCCAGAGGCAGGAACTAATATGCCTCCTTTCAGTGTGTAACTGACAGGTATAATACCCTGCAATACATAAGTATTGCAGGGTATTATAACAATGATCCAACAATTGGATCTTCAAGTCCGAAGTGGGACTAAAAAAAAAGTTACAAAAAAATGTACAAAAGTAAAATGTCAAAATAATAAAATGTAAAAATCGCCCTTTTTCCCATATAAAGACTTTTATTATTATAAAAAAAAAAAAAAAAAAAATGAAGTATGCATAATTGGTATCGCCGCATCCATAACGGCCTGAACTATAAAAATATAATGTAATTTATCCCGCCTGGTGACCGCCATAAAAAATAATAATAAAAAAATTATACCGGAATCGCTATTTTTAGTCACTTCAGCTCCCAAAAAATTGCATAAATAGGGATCAAAAAGTCGCATGTACTCAAAAATGATACCAATAAAAACTACAGTTTGTTCCGCAAAAAATAAGCTTTCACACAGCTTTCCTGATAGAAAAATGAAAAAGTTGTGGCTCTTAGAATATGGCGACACAAAAATGAAATAATTTTTTTAAAACCGTGATTTTTTCGTATGAACACCGTAAAACATAAAAAACCTACATACATATGGTATCGCTGTACTTGCATCGACCCACAGAATAAATTAAATGTGTCATTTAGAGCGCACGGTGAACGTCGTAAAAAAAAAAAATGTAATAAAAAACAATAGAAGTTTTGACGGCCTAATTACACTAAATTCAGCGAAAAACCTATGGGATCAAAATGCTCATTATACATCTAGACAAATTATTTTTAGGGCTGTAGTTTCCCAAATGGGGTAACTTCTGGGGGGTGTCCACTGTTTTGGTCCCTCAGGGGCTTTGCAAATGCAACATGACACCCGAAAACCAATTGAGTAAACTTGAGCTCCAAAAGCCAAATAGCGCTCCTTCAATTCTGAGCCCTGCTGTGTGTCCTAACAGCCGTTTATTACCACATATGGGGTATTGCCGTAACCAGGAGAAATTGCTTTACAAATCTTGGGGTGCTTTTTCTTCTTTATTCCTTGTAAAAATTGATAATTTCTAAGTTTTATTGGATAAAATTTAGATTTTCATTTTTATGGACTAATTCCACAAAATTCAGCAAACAACCTGTGGGGTTAAAATGCTCACTATACCCCTTGATGAATTCCTTGAGGGGTGTAGTTTGCCAAATGGTGTATTTTTGGGGGAGTTTCCACTGTTTTGGCACTACAAGACCTCTTCAAACCTGACATGGTGCCTAAAATATATTCTAATAAAAAGGAGGCCCCAAAATCCTCTAGGTGCGCCTTTGCTTCTAAGGTCTGTGCTTCAGTCCATTACCACACTAGGGCCACATGTGGGATATTTCTAAAAACTGCAGTATCTGGGCAATAAATATTGAGTTGCGTTTCTCTAGTAAAACCTTTTGTGTTACAGGATAAAAATGTATTAAAATGGATTTTCCGACAAAAAAAAAGAAATTTGTAAATTTCCCCTCTACTTTGCTTTAATTCCTGTGAAACACCTAAAGGGTTAATAAACTTTCTAAATGCTGTATTGAATACTTTGAGTGGTGCAGTTTTTTAAATTCAGAACTGAACTGATACCTATAAAAATAAGTTTTGGAAATTTTCCTGAAAATGTGAGAAATTGCTGCTAAAGTTTTAAGCCTTGTATCGTCCTAGAAAAATAAAAGGACGTTCAAAAAAACTATACCAACATAAAGTACTCATATGGGAAATGTTAATTAGTAACTATTGTGTGTGGTATAACTATCTGTCTTACAAGCAGATACATTTAAATTTAAAAAAATGCTAATTTTTGCAAATTTTCTCTAAAGTTTGGTGATTTTTACAAACAAATACTGAATTTATTGATCAAATTTTTCCACTAACATACACTACAATATGTCATGAGAAAACAATCTCAGAATCGCTTGTATAGGTAAAATTATTCCCAAGTTATTACCACATAAAGTGACACATGTCAGATTTGAAAAACATTGGCTTTGTCCACAAAGCCAAAACAGGATCAGTCCAGAAGGGGTTAAGGGTAGGGTATGTTTCTTCTTCAGATAATCTTCGCAGGGCGGTCACAATTGAATATCTGCTGGCATTACATTGCGTTCGCCGCATTTAATGGGTTTGAAGCATATCGACAGCCCCCACAAAGTGATTGTGGGGGCTGCCGATGCTTGTTGTGGCAATCGGAGGCCAGAGGCTAGTCCTCCGAAGCCTTCCTGTCAGTGTGACTGTCACTTCACAATGACAGTTAGAATACATTACACTACGTAGGTAGTGTAATGTACTCTAGCAGCGATCAAAGCTGCAAGTCTAAATGTCTCCTAGTGGGACAAGTAAATAAAGTTAAAAAAGGTAATAAAAAAGTTTTAAAAAAAGTGTAAAAATAAGTTAGAAGTTACATAAACAAACACTGCTTTTTTTTCGTATAATAAGACTTTTATTATAGGAAAAAAATGAACACATTAAAAAAGTACACATATTTGGTATCACCGTGTTCCTAACAACCCAAACTATAAAACTCTAATGTTATTTTTCCCACACGACGAACACCCCAAAAAGATCAATAAAAAGCGACACCAGAATCGCTATTTTTTAGTCACCACATCTCCCAAAATAGAGAATAAAAGTTATCAAAAAGTCGCACGTACCCATAAATAGTAGCAATAAAAACTACAATCCGTCCCTCAAAAAGCCATTACACAGCTTTTTTAAGTAAAAAATAAAAAAGTTATGGCTCTCAGAATATGGTGACACACAAATTTTTTTTTTTAAATAAATAAGTGATTTTATTTATGCAAAACATAAATAAACCTATATACATATGGTATCGTGATAATCGTACCGACCCGCAGATAAAGTAACAATGTCCTTTATAGCATACGGTGATCGCTGAATTCCTGGTTTTTGATCAGGATTGTAAAAAAATTTAATAAATGGAATAAAAATTGATCAAAAAATCGCATGTACCCCAAAATGGTACCAATGAAAACTACTGATTGTCCCGCAACAAATAACCCCTTACAAAGCTCCGGTGGTGAAAAAATAAAAAAGTTCTGGCTTCCAGAATATGGTGATGCAAAATGTGCAGTGTGTTCCAAAAGCGGATAATATTGGGTGCCATTTATCAGTGCGACACCGGCCACATATCTATGAATTATTATTTATTTACCCCATTATTATACCCTCTTATTATGCCCTGATGTACTCTGCCCAGCTTACATACGCCCCCATGTTATAAACTGAAATACCAGCAATACCCCAAACAGAACTACTACCAACCAATATCTACGCTCCAAAAGCAAAATGGCGCTCCCTCTCTTCTGAGACCTGCAGCTTGCCCAAACAGCAGTATGCGCCCACATATATGGCATTGCCATACCCGGGAGAACCCTCTTAACGTTTTATGAGGTATTTGTCTTCAGTGGCACAAACTGGGCACGACATATTATGCACTAAAATGGCATATCAGTGGAAAATTGCAATTTTCACTTTGAACCATCCGCTGTGCATTAACATCTTTGCGCACTATGACTTAATAGCACGTCATGGTGTGGGAGTTGATGTATGGAGCCGGCTCACGTGCTGAGCCCACTCTATACGCTGCAGGTGTCAGCTGTATATTACAGCTGACACCTGGGACTAACGGACAGGTACAGCGATCGCGCTGTTACAGAAGCCTGTAAAAATAACAATATACTGCAATAAATTAGTATTGCAGTGTATTGTACCAGCGATCCAATGATCGCTGGATCAAGTCCCCTAAGGGGACTAATACAATGTGTAGAAGAATTAAAGTTATTAGTAGTTAAAAAAATATATATTTAAAAGTTAAAAAAAAAACCTTTTCCAATTTTCCTGTAAAGTAATGTAAACAATTAACAAAATTGGTATCGCTACGTCCGTAAAAGTCTGAACTATTACAATATACCATTATTTAATTTAATGAGGTCAGTTTTGGGGGGTTTTCAACGGTATTGGTCCCTCCAGTGCATTGCAAACGCGACATGGCAGCGAAAACCAATCCAGCAAAATCCGTGCTCCGAAATTCAAATGGCGACTCCTTCCCTTCTGAGCCCTGCCATAGGTTCGATCAGCAGTTTATTACCGCATATGGGGTATTGCCGTAATCAGGAGAAATTGCTTTACAAATGTTGTGGTTCTTTTTTTTCCTTTATTCCTTGTAAAAATGTAAAATGTCTCTGTATTTTCAGAAAAAAAGTAGATTTTCATTTTCACAAACTAATTCCAATATATTTAGCAAAAAACCTGTATGGTCAAAATGCTAAGTATACACCTAGATAAATTCCTTGAGAGGTGTAGTTTCCAAAATGGGGTAACATTTGGCGTGTTTCCACTGTTTTGGTCCCTCCAGGGCGTTGCAAATGTGACATGGCACCAAAAACCATTCCAGCAAAATCAGAAATCCAAATGGCGCTCCTTCCCTTCTGAGCCATGCTGTGGATCTAAACAGCAGTTTATTACCACATATGGGTTATTTTCGTAATTAGGAGACATTGCTTTACAAATGTTGGGGTGCATTTTCTTCGTTATTCCTTGTACATATTAAAAATTTCTATATTTTTTCAGAAAAAAGTAGATTTTCATTTTCACAGACTAATTCCAATATATTTAGCGAAAAACCTGTGTGATCAAAATGCTAACTATACCCCTAGCTAAATTCCTTGACAGGCGTAGTTCCCAAAATGGGGTAACTTTTGGTTTGTTTCCACTGTTTTGGCACCACAAGACCTCTTCAAGCCTGGCAAAGTGCCTAAAATATATTCTAAAAAAAGGGGGCCCAAAATCCACTAGGTGCACCTTTGCTTCTGAGGCCTGTGTATCAGTCCAGTAGCACACTAGGGCCACATGTGGGATATTTCCAAAAACTGCAGAATCTGGACAATAAAATATTGAGTTGCATTTTTCGGGTAAAACCTTCTGTGGTACAAAAACAAAATGTATTAGAAATTAATTTCTGCAAAAAAAATAAAATTTGTCAATTTCACCTCTACTTTGCTTTAATTCCTGTGAAACGCCTAAAAGGTTAAAACAATTTGTGAATACCTTGAGGGGTGCTGTTTTCAAAATGGGGTGACTTATGGGGACTTTCTAATATATAAGGCCCTCAAAGCCACTTCAGAACTGAACTGCCCCCTGTAAAAATAGCCTTTTGAAATTTTCCTTAAAATATTAGAAATTACTGCTAAAGTTCTAAGCTGTAACGTCCTAGAAAAATAATAGGACGTTCAAAAAATGATGCAAACATAAAGTAGACATATGGGAAATGTTAACTAGTTAATATTTTGTGTGGTATTACTATCTGTTTTACAAAGAGATACGTTTAAATTTAGAAAAATGCTAATTTTTGCAAATTTTCTCTAAATTTTGGTGTTTTTCAGAAATAAATACCAAATTTATCGACCAATTTTTTTCACTAACATAAAATACAACATGTCACGAGAAGACAATCTCAGAATCGCTTGGATAGGTGAAAGCATTTCGAAGTTATTACCACATAAAGTAACACATGTCAGATTTGAAAAAATCGGCTGTGTCCTGAAGGACAAAACAGGCTGGGTCCTTAAGGGGTTAAAAGGTTGGAAGAAAACGCACGTTAAGACTGAATGTCGACGCCCTGTTTCTTACAAATTGTTATGCCAATTAGTTCATGCTTGTAGTACAGTATGCATATCTCCTTATGAGATCATGTTATTCTCACTTAGTTTTAATCTAGCTTTCTTTGGAGCCTTTCATATCAGCGAGCTGTTACCTCCCTCTAAGAATAAGACAGGTGGTTTGGAAGACACTGATGTTATGGTGAATACTGAGACAGCCCGTATTTGGGTTCGACGCTCAAAAACGGACAATTTTGGCCATGGTGTTTGGATACCTTTACGAGCAGTCCCAGCCACAGTTTGCCACGTTGGTTCACTCATGGCCTGTTGTCGCATTCGCCCTCAACTCCCGAAATTTTTAATACATATAAAGGGGACCCCCCCTTACCATCTATCAATTTAGAGCCATTTTTACACGTTGCCTAGTGTTGTGTGGTTTGCCTCCGAGACAGTTTGGCACGCATTTAGCAACCGAGGCCGCCAGGTCAGGACTTACAGATTCCGTGGTTCAGCGAATAGGACGGTGGCGCTCGGCCTGTTTTGCAAGACATATACGTCCTGACCTGTTATTATAATTGTAATTTTGTGTTATTGTTCACATTTCCGCTGTTACAACTGTACTTATTTTATTTAGATCATCAAAAGCCCACGGTATGGATGCTCGGGCATTACTATATATTTTAGGCGGCGCAGAGAGCCGAATGTAGGCCCGTACGCCACGCTTTGGGTTTCCATGATGTTAACGTTTCCTGGAGAGGAATCCGGGGTTTGAGGTGGTGTCAAGTGCTACCTGAGGTGTTAAATCTCAGCAGAGGGGTCACAGGCCTGGTCATTTTAGTCATACACGCGGGGGGCAATGATCTCTGTTTCCTGCGGATGGCTGAGCTAATTACGTTAATGCGCTCCGACATGGAGCGATTTGCTTCATTCTTTCCTGAAATTATCCTTGTATGGTCGGAGATTGTCCCTCGTGTGGTATGGCAAGGTGCACGAGATGCAGATGCGGTGGAGCGGGCTAGACGTACCATCAAAAGCCGCATTTCTAAATTTGTTCGGTCTCGCTCTGGGGTAGTCATACACAGTGCCGCATCTACCATTAGGCGATGTGAGCCGACAGCCTCAGGCGGCGCAGCCCAGCTGAAAGTGGGGGGCGGCATATTGAGCCAGAGACGGACTGGACCGGGGAGGGGGATTATTTTACTTAGCAGACGTGCCCGTCTGTGAGAACACTCCTGCTCCTCTCTGACGCTGTATGAAGCACGCGCCACCAGAGAGGAGCAGGTCTGCAGGAGGAGCGGTCGTCTCCTCAAGCAAGTGACCAGATGAATGAGGTGAGCGGTGGACTGCTGTGCATAAAAACTAGGTCCTCTCCCTCTCTAGCTACTCAAAACCTACGGATGTCCGAAAATAACATCATATCAAAAAATAGACCATGATCAACACAATACATTGGACTCAATTGTCCATCCATAATGAATTATGTAGATATTGGATCGCCTATACAAATAGGAAGGCTGGAACAAACACATATGTGTACACAGATGTAAAGCTGCTGATGTAATATGCGGCCCCCTAGTGGTAGAAAACTAAATCTACTTGTCATAATGTCTCAATATGATAAAATTATAATCATCAATGGGAATACTGCGAATATTATATTAAAGGGAAATTTTCACTCCAAACAAGGATATCAGATAATCCCAATAGATACCATGGCAGAGAAAGACACATCCGCCAAAACTAGCGTAATATAAATAAATATCAACGCTAAACCCATATTTAAATGGAGACATAAAGTAACATTTATTGAACATATCAGGGAGGAAATACAAACATCAACAGCATTGCAACTATATGGTCCGGATAAACAATACTTTTAGGTTATAATTGAATTAGCTATCTCATTAGAGCTCTGCTAATGTGTATTCCAAGTGTAACGTTGGCGCTTTTAAAAGGAAGACTTCTGCCGCTTTCCAATGTCTCTCAAAATTGCTTAACATGCAGTTATGTACCTAAGACGTGGAAAAAAGAAAAAAGTGTATTAATATACAAAATATGCAAATTTAAAAACAAATATATAAAATATATGTATATTCAAAGAAGGTCAAAATAAGACCTTAGTTGAACTATACATTACAGACACAAATTATACCTTTGAGAACGTCAACCAATCATATCTCTATAGATCCACGGGAGAGAATAGATAAGTAGTCACTATCTCAAATATGTGGGCCACACGGATATTCTATGTTCAACCCCTTAGGAGACATGGTTTCCAATCTAAAAATCCACTCAAGCTCTTTTCTTTTGAGTATCAAACCCCTGTCACCGCCGCGTCTCAGCTGAGGCACTGAGTCAATGACTCTAAATCTCAACTGTGATAAACTATGCTTCTTCTCAACAAAATGTCTCGACACTGGTAGATCTTGTCTCTTAGTATTGATGTTTGATTTGTGATTTCTCATCCTGAGACGTACCTCTGTAGTGGTCTCACCAACATAGTGAAGACCACATGGGCAGCTCAACAGATAAATTACATAAGATGATTGGCACGTGAAAAAGCCTTTGATATTTATTGACTGGCCATTTTGTGGGTGATTGAAGGTGCCACCCTTGATCATCATATCACAGATGTTACAACCAAGACATGGAAAACACCCATGTTTCGGGGGGGGCAGAAACATCTGGTTTTTCCGATGCGACCCGATATCGGCCTTTATATATATATATATATATATATATATATATATATATATATATATATATGTGTGTGTGTGTATATATATATATGTATATATAATCTGTGTGTATGTGGAAATATGATTCTCGTGTACATATGATACTGTAGGGACATTCACACATTGTAGTTTTGCAGCAATAATTTAGAAACAGATTTTGCTGTGCTTTTGTGTAAATAGTGGGAAAACTGATGTGTAGAGTATATAGTGTATATACTGGTATTGTGTGTGTAGACTGTGTAGCAGTATTGTGCGTAGTGTATGTTGCAATATTATAGGCAGTGGCATAGCTATAGGGGTCGCAGAGGTCGCCATTGCGACCGGCCCCGAAGCCAGGGGGGCCCGCAGCCCCCCGCACCACATCAATAAAAAGTTACTATAGTAACTCGGGCCGCGGGCCCCTGTTACTATAGTACTTGACAGTACTTACCTTCCTGGTTCCGGAATCGCAGTGGAGGTCCTGACGTCACAACGCTATGCGCCGCGCACAACATTGTGATCCTGGATAGAGTCAAGACAGAGCTTCCGCCGCGGCTGAAGAGGAGGGTAAGAATAATATCCCTGTCTGCTGAAGCTGATTGGCCGGGAGTCGGACCCCACCAATCAGCTGTTTTGAAGGGGCCGCAGCACTCGTACGAGAGCTGCTTCCCCTTCATTCCGGTCACTGGTTTACACTGTGAATCGGTGTCGGCGATTCACAGTGTGAGCGAGTAGTGAAATGAAGGGGAAGCAGCTCTCGTACGAGTGCTGCGGCCCCTTCAAAACAGCTGATTGTCCGGCTCCCAGGAGACGGGCAACGACACATCAGCTATTGATGGCCTATCCTGAGGATATGGCCTGATGAAGACGATAGTTCATCGTCGAAACGCGTAGCCAATAAATTCTTTATTATTATTATCTCCGAACTTCGATCCTGTTATTATCACCACTCAGCAGCGCCCCTGGAATGATCCTTTTTTCTCCTGCTTAAACTCTCCTCTCAAGCGGTCCTTTTGGATGCCGTCTCGGATCTGGCAGCAGCACTGTGGTTACATTTATATGCTTGTTAACTCCCTACCTAGGTGAGCATAATACCTTTAATACGGCATCATTGTCTCACCTTTACCGACTGATCTGCACAAGGTGGCGCCGTGTTTTTCTCTCTTTATTCCTATCCTGAGGATAGGCCATCAATGTTTAGGGTCTGCACAACCCCTTTAAGCCTACGATGTAGCAGGCTTAGAGGGCCCATGAGACAGGATCACAGATTGTGTGATCCTGTCTGCTGGGCCCTGTATCTAAGCCAATCACATGGTAGGCTTAGATACATGGCCCATGTGTGATCCTGTCTGATGGGCCCTGTATTACTGTATAAGATTACTGTCAGCTGGACCCTGTATCTAAGCCTACCTTGTGGTAGGCTTAGATACAGGGTCCCACAGACAGTATCACACATGGGTCCTGTATCTAAGCCTAACACATGTGTTACTAATCGTTTTTTGTGTGTTTTCTTACAGGTTCGGTCGTTGGACGACGTCTGATTCCAGGACTACTTCGATGATGGCTTTTTTATTATCAATAAAATGGTTAATGAGTGTTGTGTGGTTTATTTTTATTTCAATAAAATATTTTTTCTATGTCTTTGTGGTTTTTTTTAAACTATATTACTATCGCCTTAGTAATGGCCGCCGGCTGATTGACAGCATCCATTGCCAAGGCGGGGCTTAGTGTTAGCCGTCCAGAGGCTAACACTAACCCCCTTTATTACCCCGGTACCCACCGCAACCAGGGGTGCTGGGAAGAGCCGGGTATGATCCAGTACTTGACCATCTGTAGTGATGGTCGGGCAATGGGGCGGCCGCAGGCTGGTATTATCAGGCTGGGAAAGGCCAGATACAGTGGCCCTGCCCACCCTGGTAATGCTGCCTGCTGATGCTTTATTGTATCTGGCTGGTTATGAAAAATGGGGGGGACCCCACGTCATTTAAAAAAAAAATAAAAAAAAAAATTGGAAAGAACGATGTGGGGTCCCCCCCCATTTTCATAACCAGCCAGATACAACACAGCAGCAGCAGGCAGCATTACCAGGGTGGGAAGGGTCACTGTTTTTGGCCTTCCCCAGCCTAATGATACCAGCCTGTGGCCGCCCCGGTTCCTAGCCTTTACTACAGATGGTCGGGTACTGGTTTGTACCCGGCTCTTCCCAGTACCCCTGGTGGCGGTGGGTATCGGGGTAATAATGGGGCTTAGTGTTGGCCTCTGCACCTCCTAACATTAAGCCTCGCCTTAGTAATGGAGGTTGTCAATCAGCCGGCGGCCATTACTAAGGCGGTAATAATAAAGTTTAAAAAAAGTACAAGAACATAGAAAAAATATTTTATTGAAATAAAAAAACACAACCCTCATTAACCATTTTATTGAGAATAAAAAAACGCTGTCATTGAAGTCCTCGTATCCGAAGTCCAACAACCGAACCTGTAAAAAAACACAAACACACAAAAATAATCAGTAGCACATAAAGAAGCAAAATTATTATTCTTACCTTTCCTGGGTCCAGCGCTGGAGCCGCAATGTCAGCGAGCTGAGTCCTGTATCTAATCCGATCATGTTTGATACTGTCTGCTGAGCCCTGTATCTAATTCTATCATGTGTGATACGGTCTGCTGAGCCACTGTATCTAATCATATCATGTGTGATACTGTCTGCTGGGCCACTGTATTTAATCCTCTCATGTGTGATACTATCTGCTGAGCCAATGTATCTAATCCTATCATGTGTAATACTGTCTGCTGAGCCACTGTATCTAATCCTCATGTGTGATACTGTCTGCTGAGCCATTGTATCTAATCCTATCATGTGTGATACTGTCTGCTGAGCTACTGTATCTAATCCTATCATGTGTGATACTGTCTGCTGAGCCACTGTATCTAATCCTATCATGTGTAATACTGTCTGCTGACCCACTGTATCTAATCCTCATGTGTGATACTGTCTGCTGAGCCACTGTATCTAATCCTATCATGTGTGGTACTGTCTGCTGAGCTGTGCATCTAACCCTATCATGTATCATGTATGATACTGTCTGCTGAGCCACTGTATCTAATCCTCTCATGTGCGATACTGGCTGCTGGGCCACTGTATCTAATCCTATCATTTGTGATAGTCTGCTGAGCCATTGTATCTAATCCTATCATGTGTGATACTGTCTGCTGAGCCACTGTATGTTATCCTATCATGTGTGATACTGTCTGCTGAGCTACTGTATCTAATCCTGTCATGTGTGATACTGTCTGCTGAGCCACTGTATCTAATCCCATCATGTGTGATACTATCTGCTGAGCCAATGTATCTAATCCTATCATATGTGATACTGTCTGCTGGGCCACTGTATCTAATCCTATTATGTGTGATACTGTCTGCTGAGCCACTGTATGTAATCCTATCATGTGTGATACTGTCTGCTGAGCTACTGTATCTTATCCTATCATGTGTGATACTGTCTGCTGAGCCACTGTATCTAATCCCATCATGTGTGATACTATCTGCTGAGCCAATGTATCTAATCCTATCATATGTGATACTGTCTGCTGGGCCACTGTATCTAATCCTATTATGTGTGATACTGTCTGCTGAGCCAATGTATCTAATCCTATCAATAGTTTATAGGGTCGTAGTGCTATAGATATGCTATGCTGTCTCCTATACACACATTTTTTTGGGGGGGAGACGACGCACATATGTATTGGGGCTATTTCCCCTGACATTTTAAGTCGTTAGTGACGCCCCGGCTGCTAGTGCTGCATTGTTGGGTCACTTAGGAGACCCAGCGATGCAGCTGAAAGCTGCGGACCGTCGGCCATGAGAAGTTTGCGGGGGGGGGGGCGCCTTTTTATAGTTAGCCTCAGGCAGCAGAGGGGCTAGGTTCACCCCTGGTCATACGTCATCGGGAGCTAGAGGGTGATAACAGCAAACTAATGAGGAATGACGGGGTACACCTTAATGAAATAGGAGATGACATTTTTCTTTCAGGTCTTCAGTACGGCATAGAATAGGCACTGTTTTTGCTGGGTGAGGGTCGGAACCCTGTGCAGGTGTACAAGGGCTCCTTCGTGGCGGTTTTTGAGATTTCGGTGGTGTGATGAGGAGCTACGAGGGCGGATTTGCCCATCGTGAGTCCGGCAGCCAGCATAACGCTTCATAGCTATGCAGAGAATACTGGTTTGCCGCTAAGCAGTTTTGTTGAGAGATTTAATAAAAGCTGTGGCCGATCACCATCCAGCAAAAAATGAAGAATTGTGTTGTGGTATTTATTTAAATAAATAAATAAGCAAAGGTGCCGCTCAGTTATAAGTGTTATACCATGCTTGCAGTCTGATGGCACCCAACCAATTAGGGGGGGGGGTGCACTCTGACTGCAAGTTGGGTCTGGGGTCATAAGTTCAGGGCTGGGCAGCTGCAGCGTGGAGTTAGCCCCCCCCCCCCTCTTTTCTCCCTGCACTAAGATGAGATGGTCCTGGCCACATATGAGCGGCCAATTGGAGCATCGCTATGCCCTGTGCCCTGCCCACCAGCAAGGGGATAAAGGGCTCATCCCCCCCAGGCGGCTTCCTCTTCCTGAACACCTGGAGGCGAGTTTCCCACCCTCCCTCCCTTGTTTTATAAAAAAATTAATTATTTGCATTTGTCTTTGCATTTTGAATTCTGATACTGTTTTTATTAAGTCACAGCTGGTGGTTTTTGAGATTTCGGTGGTGTGATGAGGAGCTACGAGGGCGGATTTGCCCGTTGGGAGTCAGGCGGCCGGCATAATGCTTCATAGCTATGCGAAGAATAATGGTTTGTCACTAAGCGGTTTTGTTGAGAGATTCAATAAAAGCTGTGGCCGATCACCATCCAGCAAATTTTTTTTATAATGTTATACCATGCTTGCAGTCTATGCTGCGGACACGAGGCACAGTTCCCTGTATATGTGCGCTCTTTGCATATTGGGTGCACGTGGTCAGGGCCGCCATCAGGGGGGTATTAGGGGTAGTGGTGTGAGGGGCCCGGCCAAACCTAACTGAAAGGGGGGCCCGGCAACTGCCGCAACATTCTTTTGGTAGGAAAGAATGTCGTGAGCTGCTGCTGCTGCTGGTGCTGCGGGCCCCCTCCCCTCGTCATGGGGGGCTGTCAAACAGTCCGCCCGCGCGCGCGCACCCGATCGCGCGCACAAGGAAACTCCCGCGCGTGCGCACTCGCGAGCGCGCACCCACGAACGCCCGCACCCGCGATCGGCCGCGCGCGCACCCGCGATCGGCCGCGCGCGCACCCGCGAACGAAGCGCGCGCAGCCGCGGACACACATGGACAAAACTTACCTGGAGCCTGGCTGGAGGTGAAGGACTGGACGTCTGGACCGAAGACCTCGCCTGGAAGACATCGCCGGAAGAGGACTTGAGTGGGAGCAGCTCTTCTGACACGGTGAGTAAATTATCTCAAAGTGCTGTTTATGTATGGCCCTGTTCACACAGTATTTTGCAGGCAAAAAAAAATCTGCCTCAAAATTCCTTAAAGAATTTTGAGGCAGATTTTGACCTGCCCACACTATCTTGCCGCGTTTTTTTGCTGCGTTTTTTGCTCGCGGCGATTGAGGACAGCAGACAAAAAACGCAGCGAAAAATGCATTTTCTGCCTCCCATTGATTTCGATGGGAGGTCAGAGGCGGAACCGCGGCAAGAAAGGACGTGCTGCTTTTTCTTTTTTCTGCAACTGGCTCCCATTGATTTCAGATTAAATCAATGGGAGGCGGTTTTGGAAGTTTTTTGGTGCTGATTCTGACGCAGTGTCCGAGTCAATATCAAGGCCCAAAAACTCTGTGGACTTGGCCTTATTGTTAGGGCTTATTCAGACGAACGTGTAATACATCCGTGCAACGCGCGTGATTTTCACGCGCCTGGCACGGACCTATGTTACTCTATGGGGCCGTGCGGACTGTCAGTGATTTTCACGCAGCGTGTGTCCGTGTGTCCGCTGCGTAAAACTCACGACATGTCCTATATTTGTGCATTGTTCGCGCATCACGCACCCATTGAAGTCAATGGGTGGGTGAAAATCACGCCCAGCACTTCCGCAGCCGTATAAACTATGAATGAAAACAGAAAAGCACCACGTGCTACAAACATACAAACAGAGTGTCATAATGATGGCGGCTGCGCGAAAATCACACAGCCGCGCATCATACGCTGCTGACACACGGAGCTGTTATGGATCTTTTGCATGCGCAAAACGCCACGTTTTTTGCGCGTGCAAAAAGCACATGCTCGTGTGAATCCGGCCTTAGGGTAGGAACACACTAGGCATGAACGCTGCGGATTTTATGCAACACATTTTATTGTGGATAATCCGCAGCGTATCACAGTCGCAGCAGAGTGGATGAGGTTTAAACAAATCTCATTCACACGCTGCAAAAATAATGGACCTGCAGTGTGGCTTTTGGCTTTTTAAGCCGCAGCGTGTCAATTTATTCTGTGGAATCGCTGCTCCTCTGTTGCGGAAATGCTGCGGTTCTGCCGCAAAAATCACAAATGAGAAAAAAAAAAGGTACTTTTTTAAATTGATAAAAAGTTTCGACTTGCCCCGGCCGTAGTCCTGGTGACGCGATCCTCTATTCTTAGCGCAGCCCGGCCTCCTGTCATGACGTTTCATCCCATGTGACTGCTGCAGCGGTCACATGGTCTACAGCGTCATCCCAGGAGGCGGGGCTACGTTCAGAAGAGAGAGACGCGTCACCAGGACTACGGCCGGGGCAAGTCTAAACTTTTTTTTCCCTGCAGGATTCCCGCAGCGGACATGCCTCACCAAACCTGCGCCACTATTTGGTGCGGTTTTGCTGGCAGAATTCCCTGCGGCTACCAGGGCGGATAAGCTGTGTAGTTTTACTCAGCATATCCGCCTAGTGTGTCCCTTATGATGTCGCTCCTGGAGCTGCTGCCTGTCTCTAAATAGGCAGTTGGTTCAGTAGAATTTGGAATTATTTTTTTTTGGGAACCAGCTTAAAAAAATACAAAACTTTTGTGTTAGGGCCTGTTCACGCTGCGTGAAAATCACTGACAGTCTGAACGGCCCCATAGAGTAACATAGGTCCGTGCGAGGCGCGTGAAAATCACGCGCGTTGCACGGACGTATTACACGTTCGTCTGAATAAGCCCTAACAATAAGGCCCAGTTCACAGAGTTTTTGGCCCTTGATATTGACTCGGACACTGCGTCAGAATCAGCACCAAAAAACTTCCAAAACCGCCTCCCATTGATTTAATCTGAAATCAATGGGAGCCAGTCGCGGAAAAAAGAAAAAGCAGCACGTCCTTTCTTGCCGCGGTTCCGCCTCTGACCTGCCATCGAAATCAATGGGAGGCAGAAAATGACATTCTTTTGGTGAAAAAAACGGGCCCCATTGCAGGGGCCTGTTTTTTTTCTACCAAAGGCAAGTCGCGGCAGTTTGCCGGGCCCCCCTTTCAATTAGGTTTGGCCGGGCCTCTCACATCAGTACTCCTAATACCCCCCCCTGATGGCGGCCCTGGGTACCATGATATAGTGCTGGACGGAGTACCGTTAACAGGCGGTGCCACGGTAGGGGGGCCCCTGAAAATTTAGCTGTAGGGGGCCCTGAAATTCCTGATGGCGGCCCTGCACGTGGTGCTGACATCATTGCTTTCTCAGCGCTCTTGTTTCCTTATCGTCATTGCTCCTGCTTCTGTTTTAAGTATTTCTGCCTATGAAGTCTGTGAAGTCTCTGAAGCCTAAGTGAGATATACACCTCGTGGTAATGATAAACTGAGTTACTAAACATACCATCATGAGAGTCATGAGGTGGCCCTTCCATGCAGAAACAAGAAAGAAAGAGGAAGCTGATTAGAAATTGTTTATTGGGTCAGATGAGAGGCGAAAGCCAAATACAGCTTATATACAATATTGTTTGTTTGCTGCTTATACCAGCTCGATCGAACTGTGTGGTTGAACTATATCTGCTTAAGCTGAGCTGCAGTATCTTCCTGCTTGAAGTAATATTAATTGCAAATCTCTTTTGATAGACCTGTGGAAGTTTGAGAGGCTGGAGCCCTACACAACTGATATATTGAGGCTCTTGTTGTGCATGAAAACAACATGGGACGATATGGAGTGACATTTTAAACTGTTAAAATGCCTGTCGCATCGCCTACCCCCGCTGTATGTCAAATTACGCTGTATTTTAATCAGTTAAAATCTATGGGGATTTGATGGAGCTTCAAGCATTATTCTGATCCCTGATCTAAATACACTGCAGGCAAAATTCTGGGCAGTATAGCTCAAGAGGTTTGAGCACTATAGTAATATCCTATATTGAAGGGACTTGTATCATATCGTAGGATATTCTAATGAGTGATACTCTATGCTAATCGTGCAATTTATTGTACACTAACGCTAACAAAAATTATCCCTGCCATACTGTATGTGGAGCAGCCGATAAAAACTGATAATCACAAAGATATTTGTGATTTATTACTAAATATATGGCACCAAAATCTACCAATAGGAAATCAGGAAGAGGCGTTATATCTCCAAAAGAGAAAGATAAAGGCTCACAAAAGCCAGATACTATCTCTAAGATGGAAAAATTCTGGAAGTCCCCCCAAGGGAGAACCAGATTAGCCCAAAAAGCTATAGGTGGAGAGGGGAAACCAGACTCAATTATATGCCAGCCTTCAGGCTCACGATATGACATCCTGGAGACAGAGGAAAATGAGCAGGAAGCGAAAAGAGAAAATGTTAGCTGAGATTTTGTCAGAAGTTAAAAAGGGCAGTCATGCATTAGAGGAACTCTCAACTCAGATGAAAGTGCTACGCAATGATATTATGTTACTATGTGATGAAGTTACCAAAATCCATAAGAAAATGAGGGTGGCAGAAAGACAAATAGGGGAACTTATTAAAGATATGACAAATATACACACAGAAAATAAAGATTTAAAAAATAAAGTAGTTGAGCTTGAAGACAGAGCAAGGAGGAATAATTTGTGTATAATTGGTCTTCCAGAAGGCTTAGAAGGGAAAGATTGTGCTTCCTTTATCAGTCCTGGCTAATTGATCTAGCAGGGAAATAAATATTATCCCCCTCATTTGAAGTCGAAAGAGCCCACCGGGTTCCAGGGAAAAAACCTATACCAGGTGCGTCTACGCGCCCTATATTGCTCAAGATTTTGAATTGCAAAGATCGGGATATTATCATCCGGAAAAGTAGAGAACCTAAAACATGTGAATATAATGGAAATCAGATTGTCTTTACCCTGACTTTTAACCAGCTGAAAAGGATGTGAAGATACGACTCCATCAAGCTCAAATATATATTTCTTTGATGTTCCCGGCAAAACTTTGATCAGTATATAAAGATAGTATTATGTTTTTTCTTTCTTCTCAGGAAGCCGCGGACTGGCTAGTTAGTGCTGGACTCTGATTCTCTTAGCATAGATTGTAAACACACAGTGTATATTGTGATGGCTTTATCTAATTCATTAAATAGCTATTATTATCCATCTCTGGAATGGTGGGGGGGGGGTGTTGGAGGGTGGGGGGCAGTGGGGAGGGGTGGGTTCTAGGATTGAGATCTGTATGAGGAAGAACGCAGATCATGAAGGGGGAGGGGGGAAAGGGGTGTTTTTTTTTTACATAATTTCTCGCTCAGTCCCAGGATCTTACCCCACTCCCAAATGATCGGTATAACATATAAAGCTTAATTCCTATACCAAAAGATATGGTTAAAATAATTGCTTGGAATGTTAGGGGAATGGGGGATAAAATAAAGAGATGCTCAGTATTCAACACAATTAACCGTCATCTCCCAGCAATAATTTGTTTAGTGGAAACCCAATTAATATGGGAAAATATTGATCGGGCTAGGAGAAAAGGGTCAGGATAAGAGTATCATGTGGTTCATACGACATACTCTAGGGGAGTTAGTGTCTATGTACACAATCAGAACAAATTTCATATTATAGCATCACAAATTGAAAAAGAAAGGAAGGTTTATTATACTTCATGGTATATTAGAAGGTATTAAATGTACATTGGTATTTGTATATATCCCACCCCCCTTACACTTGATGTTTTAAACCAAGTACTACTATTTTTTAATAAGGTTGATAAAGGATCGGTATTGATCATTGCGGACTTTAACTCTGCAATGGAGGAACAGCTGGATAGGATTAAAGGAATGGAAGGTAACCATTCATGTCTGATCAGAGTGTCTCCTCTTGCTAGGTTCTGCAGCAAAACTGGATTCGTAGATGTATGGAGAAACAAGTATGGTCCTAGAAAGGCCTTTTCGTGTTACAGCACAACATATAAGTCAATGTCTCGCATCAATATCGTTTTGTCAAATCCGGAATTCGTTGAGAGCATAGCGGGAATGGACTATGAAATGAATGGCATATCCAACCATGCTATGGTTAAAGTAGATTTGAATACTATAAGAAAGCCCCAGGCAACTAAAGGATTTATTAAAATAAACCCCATATTGGTTGACACTTATAGATAAATGGGAAGATTTTTTTGTGGGAAACAAACCTCAATTCTACACATGTTCATTATGTTTGGGACTCTTTGGAGGTGTTATTAAGGGGAATTTTGTATGGGGAGATTTACACCACACGTAAATCCTTTTTATGACAAGAGAGGGAACTTTGAAGAAAGGTAACCCTGAGAAAGACCTCACCACTGGGATTAACACATGTAATAATTACTTTTTGAGGCGTATAAGGAATTAAGGCAATATTTACTTGAAAAAACACAGCAGAAGTTGATTTTCTCTGGTCAGAACTACTTTTGTGAATCTGGGAGACCTTGTAAGCTTGCTATAATCTGTGTTAGCAATCAAAAGACGCCTAATAATATTGCATGTGTGAGAGGGTGAAGGGGGGTCTCTCTCGGGACCCGGAAGAAATAATGGGGGAGTTTTTTTTATTTCTATTCAGATTTGTATCAAGAAGAGTCAGGGGTTATTGATACCGAATTGAGCAATTTTCTGGATGGGATACAACTTCTTACTCTGACAGAAGAACAGAGGAAAATTGTGGGAGCTGCTATAACAGTAGAGGACCTTAGGGAAGCAGTTAAATCTTTCTCTGGGAATACATCTCCAGGGGCTGATAGGTTCCCGTTTGAGATATATAGAATGTATGGGAATGAGTTACACCCCTTATTATTGGAAACCATTAAGGGGTCGGGTAAGGATGAGGGCCTCCCATTGTCAATGTTTGAGGCTATTATCACTGTCATATTAAAAAAGGGTAAC
Source organism: Rhinoderma darwinii (assembly GCF_050947455.1). Taxonomy (NCBI): domain Eukaryota; kingdom Metazoa; phylum Chordata; class Amphibia; order Anura; family Rhinodermatidae; genus Rhinoderma; species Rhinoderma darwinii. The sequence goes on along the minus strand of NC_134687.1, from coordinate 540,206,105 downwards.
GATCTCGTAGAAATTGAGTCATATAGACAAATTTCACTCCTTAATACGGATGTGGAAATATATGCCAAAACATTGGCAATGAGGTTGACCAAAGTTATTTAATCAATTATACATCCTGACCAAAGTGGGTTTATCCCAGGTAGAAATGTCAACAATAACCTCAGTAGGGGCCCGCTCCATTCTGTCATTGGATGCCACGAAGGCGTTTGACAGGGTGGAGTGGGTATACCTATGGAAAGTGATGGAGGAGTTTGGTTTTGGCCAGGAATTGATATGGTAATTTTTTTTTTATCTTAGACCGAGTGCAAGAGTAAGACTGAACGGTGAACTTGCAGCCCCTCTCTGTCTGACCCATGGTACTCGGCAGGGATGTCGCCTCTCTCCGCTGCTGTTTGCTATTTTTATAGAGCCACTAGCAGTTTGGTTAAGAAGTAAGGAGGATATAGAGGGCTTCGGCAGCGGAGGAAGTGGAGATGAAGTTTTGCTTTATGCCAATGACATACTACTATGCTTGAATAATTCACAAAAGACTATACCTAAGACTATTCAGACAATAGAGTATTTGGAAAACTTTCTGGATTAAGTATCAATTGGAGTAAATCTACACTTCTCCCTTTAGATAATTTTGAACTACCTTTGAGTAAATTTAAGGTCCTTCAACCAACCCAAAACTTTGAGTATTTAGGCATTAAAATTGATGTGGCTGTTAAGAACTTTGTCCCTCTAAATATTATGCCTCTGTTAGTTAAAATATGCGCTAAAATTTCTATTTGGGTTAAGATGCCATTATCTAGGGCAGACAGGGAGGCATTGGTTAAAATTATTGTACAACCGCAAATAGCTGCCGGCCCGGTCTGGATCAATGACAAATATTTAAATTAATAGAAACTATATTAAACTATCTAATTTTTTGTAGGAAGAGGGTGAGAATAAAGCAAAAAGTAAGTGAGGGTGGAATGGCAATGCCCTTTTTTATGGATATTTTATAGCATTTCAGCTTAAATCCTTAATTAGATGGCATGAACTAAGTACTTTGAGGAGGCTGGTGAAATAAAAAGAAGATCAAATAAACAATATATACGAGTTGTTGGAGTCAGGGCAATTAAGAGCAGGTCTTCTTAGAGATTAGCCGATATGTAAGCTGTTGATGGAGAGCTGGGTAGCATTGAAGAAAATTTTAGGGGTTAAGGGAGCACTTCAATGTACACCTCTGTGGCATAATAAAAATTTTAAAGAGCTGGAGATTATTCCAGAAGTATGGGGGTGGATAAGATATGGTATAAAATATATAAAATATTTATTTAATATAGGAACGCTGATCACTTTTGGGGAACTTCAAATCACCTCTTCAATATGAGAAATTTACCGATATAGATATATTCAAATACAACACGCAGTTAGTGAAATTATAAATAAATAAATATTTGTCGTACAAAGTCATAGTGGAATTGATAGGCTTATATATAACACTTAGGGTATGTGCACACGATAACTGCAATTACGTCTGAAAATACGGAGCTGTTTTCAAGGGAAAACAGCCCCTGATTTTCAGACGTTTTTTGAGCAACTCGCATTTTTCGCGGCGTTTTCGCAGCGTTTTTTACGTCCGTTTTTGGAGCTGTTTTCATTGGAGTCTATGAGAAAACGGCTCCAAAAACGTCCAAAGAAGTGTCCTGCACTTCTTTTACGCGTCGTCGTTTGACAGCTGTCAAACGACGACGTGTAAATTACAGGTCGTTGGCACAGTACGTCGGCAAACCCATTCAAATGAATGGGCAGATGTTTGCCGACGTATTGGAGCAATATTTTCAGGCGTAAATCGAGGCATAATACGCCTCGTTTACGCCTGAAAATAGGTCGTGTGAACCCAGCCTTAAGGTAAAAGGGTTGTTTTGTCACTATATAAAATTATAAATGGTGCATTTTCTGGAAGTATGCTTCCCCCAAGCCAAGCAAAATGAGTTGGAGATTTAGGATTGATCAATCATGATTGGTTCGTGAACTGCTACAGAAATGTTAAAAATGTATAGATCAATGCAAAACGCCAATTCACACAAATCAATATCTTGCATAGACTGTATTATTCCCCTGCTCTCTTATGTAAATTTGATATTAACAACAGCTCCAATTGTCCTAGATGTCGATCCCCAATGGCTGACTTTATTCATGTTATATGGACATGTCTGCACATAAAAATGTATTGGTCAAATAGTCTTTGAATCTTGCAATTCTTAATTATACAAAAGAGTTCGAAGAAGGTAAACATAAGTTACGAAGAGTTGTTATTACTAGACTACTGCATATAGCCACTTATAGCTAGGAAGTGGGGTGCGGCCTTACCCCCTACAGTTGGAAAGTTGAGAAATCTCATGAAAAAAATAAAAAAGTATGAGAAGCTTAAGTTTAGTAAAGCCGATCACATTGGGAGATGGGAGGAGATCTGGGGTATTGAGTGAGGCGGGTGGGGTTTTTGTGGGTTGTGGGTTTTTGTGTTTTTTCTTCTTTCTTTATTATTGAGATTTCTATATTAGGTAGTTGAAGATGGAGTTAGTGTCTGCATTGGATAGGATAAATAATTAAATAGGGATATACTGGACATATGAATTGTCATAGAAATGCCAAAAATGTGTTGATCAGTATAAATCTCTCGTTCTTAACCACTATGATTTCTATATTAGGCTGGTGAAGATGGGGGTCATCATCCGTTTTGATAGAATAAAATGGTTAAATAAGGAGGTATTGGGAATGGGTTGAGGACCCTATTTTGCAATTCTGCCTATACTGTATTATTTAGAATGATATATATAACAAGGAAAAGGATAGGCGTTTGAGGAGAACCAATACTTTCATTAGGAATGGGTGGTTGAGGAGGGGAGAAGAGAGGAGAGGAAAGAGAGGAGAAAAGGAAACCAGGGTGGTTATTTATTGGGTCTAAGAGTGGGGATGAGAGGGAATATAAATGATGTATTTATGTCATATTTTTGTGGGTGTTAGCTACTAAGTTGTCAAATTGAAATAGATTTTTATTTAGATTTTGTATATAAAGAAAATTGTTTAACCACTTGCGGACCACTCATTGACTATAAAAGTCTGTGCGGTCCGAAATTAACTCTACAGGGCCATTCCAGAACGTCCTGCAGATATGCAATGTTTGACGCTCTGTAGCGGCATTTAGCTCCGTGATACAGCTGTCTCTAGACAGCTGACATCATGGAGCTCTGCCCAGAGACCAATCAGTGAGGTCTCTGGGCATGTGATCATTGTGACAACTGTCACAATGATCACTATACTTTCCCTATTGGCGGCATCCCCACACCCCTCGTGGCGATCCCCCGCCCCTCACCGCGGCACCCCCCCTAGCGGCAACCCGCCACCCTCGCAGCAAACCCCCCCCCCCCCACGGCAAACCCCCGACCCCCTCACAGCACAGTGTATAACAAAACAATAAATATATTTAAATAAATATATTTCTATCTATCTATCTATCTATCTATCTATCTATCTATCTATCTATCTATCTATCTATCTATCTATCTATGTAATATCTATCTAATCAGGGCCAGCCTTAGGATAGATGGCGCCCCGTGCGAAATGATTTTTCAGCGCCCAACCCCATCAAAAAATGCCCCATAAAAAAGTATAATGCTTCTTTAGTGCCCCCATACATTATAATAATAATATTTTATAATATAATATATTACAACCCCTTCAAGGACACAGTATTTTGTCCCTGTAATTGTGCCCACAGTATTAAGCCCCCTTGTGCACACAGTATAATGTCCGCTTAGTGGCTCCCACACAGTATAGTGCCCCCCTGTAGATTTTGCAATACAGCCTCCCTGTAGACAGTGTCATAATCCCCCACCTCCTCCTTGTAGATCGTGCCATGCAGCCGCTGAAAAAAAGAAAAGATTTGATATCCAATAACCTAAGAAATTTTGTGGACCGAATGCCACACGGTGCTATCCTAGTAATTAAAGCAGAAAAGAAAAAACAAAAAAACCCTCCAAGATATATCAGCACTCACATGGGTATGTAGTAAAAATAAATAATTGTATGTGATATATGTATTGATTGCTTGCTTGCTACAAAGTTTGCAAAAGTGACATAATTTGTAACCATTTTTCCTTTGCAGTTTCCTGAGTAGCTGAGTAAGGGGGAGGGGTTAGCTGCTACCAGGTGGTATAAATCAGGCCTCACTACTCTGTAGAGCCTGCTCTGTGGCTTGAATAGCAAGTGGTTGTATATTAAGTGGAGTTCCAAAAACCGGAGTTCGAAAGAGGCGTTAAAGCCCAAGTAAGTGCTCTTCTACTTCTTTATCTTTTTGATTAACACCTGTTCGCTGTTTTTTTGTAACTGGGATAATGGACAGCAAGATTGGAGGTTTTCTTCGGTGCACAGTTTGCCATATGTATGCACGACTGGAGCCGGAGTTCCAGGGTGAATATCTCTGTGGCAGATGTGAGCATATTGTTCACCTGGAAGCTCGTATTAGAGATCTGGAGGAGCAGAATGCAACACTGAGGAGGATAGACAATTTTGAACGGAGCTTGCTGCTCACAGAGCATGCAGTTAGTGGGTTACAACTGGAGGGTGAAGACATGGGTGAGCAGGATCAGGTAAGTAGCTGGGTTAATGTAGTTAGGGGCAGTAGAAAGGGGTCAAAGACAAGGAAGGCCGATCCGGTTTCTGACATTCCAGGCAAAATTGCCAAGTTGGGTGATGATGCGAGGGTGTCAGTCTCAGAAATGGCAGCCCTAGTGGATACTGATCTCCCTAACAGCCGGGAGAACAGCCCAGCTAGTAGTCGGCGGGATGGTAATGCAGGTAAGCCAAGACAATTGATAGTCGTAGGGGATTCTATAATCAGGAAGACGGATAGAATTATTTGTCGCCAAGACCACCTCAACCGAATGGTTTGCTGTCTCCCTGGTGCCAGGGTTCGGCATGTGGTGGAACGGGTGGACAAATTGCTGGGAGGGGCTGGTGATGATCCAGCTGTCGTGGTCCATGTCGGTACCAACGACAGAATAAATGGTAGGTGGAGGAGCCTTAAGAATAATTTTAAAGAACTAGGCTACAAGCTGAAGGGAAGGACCTCCAAGGTTGTATTCTCAGGAATACTGCCTGTGCCATGCGCATCACAGGAAAGACAGCGGGAGCTTAGGGAGTTAAATGCATGGCTGAAGTCTTGGTGTAGAGGAGAAGGATTTGGGTTCCTAGAGCACTGGGCTGACTTTTCATTGGGGTACAAACTGTATTCTGCAGATGATTTGCACCTAAATGGAAGGGGGTCCGCTGTGCTGGGGGAGAGAATTCTAGCTGGGGTGGCGGAGTATTTAAACTAGGGCTGAGGAGGGAGGTCAATGTAGAAAAAAAAGGGGTAGCCAGGTTAGAGAGGGGTCAGACTATATTGGTGGGGGGAGAAACAGAATGTGGGGAGAGGACTAGACAACAAGATAAGGAGATCCTTTCGTTACAAAACATCAGTGTAAATAAAAAGGACCGATTAATGTCAAATCACATTTCTGATAATAAAAGTGAAAAACTGACAGGCAAGTTAAAGTGTATGTTCACAAATGCCAGAAGTCTAGCAAGCAAAATGGGGGAGCTGGAGGCCTTGATACTGGAAGAAAATATAGATATAGTTGGTGTTGCTGAAACATGGCTGGACTCTTCACATGACTGGGCTGTAAATCTACAGGGTTTTACACTTTTTCGGAAAGACAGGGCAAATAGGAAAGGTGGTGGTGTATGTCTGTATGTGAGAAGTGATATGAAGGCGAGTGTGAAAGAGACAATAGTGGGTGAAGACTGTGAGGAGGTTGAAACCTTGTGGGTGGAACTAGAAAGGGAGGTAAACACTGAAAAAATTACTTTTGGTGTAATCTATAGACCCCCCAATATAACTGAGGAGATGGAAGTTCAGCTATATAAACAGATGGAGCGGGCTGCACAGGCGGGTACTGTAGTGATAATGGGAGATTTTAATTTCCGGGATATTAATTGGTGTCATGGTTCGGCTTCAACTGCAAAGGGGAGACATTTCCTCAACCTGTTGCAGGAAAATTTTATGGGCCAGTTTGTGGAAGACCCGACTAGAGGTGAAGCTCTGTTGGATCTGGTCATTTCTAATAATGCAGATCTTGTTGGGAATGTCAATGTTCGTGAAAACCTCGGTAACAGTGATCACAATATAGTTACATTTTACCTATACTGTAAAAAACAAACGCAGGCTGGGAGGGCAAAAACATTTAATTTTAAGAAAGCCAATTTCCCCAGGATGAGGGCGGCAATTCAGGATATGGACTGGGAAGAACTAATGTCAAATAATGGGACAAATGATAAATGGGAGATTTTCAAATCTACTTTGAGTTATTATAGTGCAAAATTTATTCCTACAGGTAATAAGTATAAACGACTCAAATTAAACCCCACATGGCTTACACCTTCTGTGAAAGGGGCAATACATGACAAAAAAAGGGCATTTAAAAAATACAAATCTGAGGGTAAAGCTGTAGCCTTTGTAAAATATAAAGAGCTTAATAAAATCTGTAAAAATGTAATAAAATTAGCAAAGATACAAAATGAAAGGCAGGTGGCCAAGGATAGTAAAACAAATCCTAAAAAATTCTTCAAGCATATAAATGCAAAAAAGCCAAGGTCTGAACATGTAGGACCCCTAGATAATGGTAATGGGGAGTTGGTCACAGGGGATCAAGAGAAGGCAGAGTTACTAAATGGGTTCTTTAGCTCTGTATATACAACAGAAGAAGGAGCAGCTGATGTAGCCGGTGCCAGTGCTGTTAATATATCAGTTGATATACTGAATTGGATGAATGTAGAGATGGTCCAAGCTAAATTAAATAAAATAAATGTGCACAAGGCTCCGGGACCAGATGGGTTACACCCTAGAATTCTTAAAGAGCTTAGTTCAGTTATTTCTGTCCCCCTTTTCATAATATTCAGAGAATCTCTAGTGACTGGTATAGTGCCAAGGGACTGGCGCAGGGCAAATGTGGTGCCTATTTTCAAAAAGGGCTCTAGGTCTTCCCCGGGTAATTATAGACCAGTAAGCTTAACATCCATCGTGGGGAAAATGTTTGAGGGGCTATTGAGGGACTATATACAGGATTATGTGACAATAAATAGCATTATAAGTGACAGCCAGCACGGTTTTACTAAGGACAGAAGTTGTCAAACCAACCTAATCTGTTTTTATGAAGAGGTGAGCAGAAGTCTAGACAGAGGGGCCGCTGTGGATTTAGTGTTTTTGGACTTTGCAAAGGCATTTGACACTGTCCCCCATAGACGCCTAATGGGTAAATTAAGGACTATAGGTTTAGAAAATATAGTTTGTAATTGGATTGAGAATTGGCTCAAGGACCGTATCCAGAGAGTTGTGGTCAATGATTCCTTCTCTGAATGGTCACCGGTTATAAGTGGTGTACCCCAGGGTTCAGTGCTGGGACCACTATTATTCAACTTATTTATTAATGATATAGAGGAAGGGATTAATAGCACTATTTCTATTTTTGCAGATGACACCAAGCTATGTAATATAGTTCAGACTATGGAAGATGTTCATGAATTACAGGCAGATTTAAACAAACTAAGTGTTTGGGCATCCACTTGGCAAATGAAGTTTAATGTAGATAAATGTAAAGTTATGCATCTGGGTACCAACAACCTGCATGCATCATATGTCCTAGGGGGCGCTACACTGGCGGATTCACTTGTTGAGAAGGATCTGGGTGTACTTGTAAATCATAAACTCAATAACAGCATGCAGTGTCAATCAGCTGCTTCAAAGGCCAGCAGGATATTGTCGTGTATTAAAAGAGGCATGGACTCGCGGGACAGGGATGTAATAATGCCACTTTACAAAGCATTAGTGAGGCCTCATCTAGAATATGCAGTTCAGTTCTGGGCTCCAGTTCATAGAAAGGATGCCCTGGAGTTGGAAAAAATACAAAGAAGAGCAACGAAGCTAATAAGGGGCATGGAGAATTTAAGTTATGAGGAAAGATTGAAAGAATTAAACCTATTTAGCCTTGAAAAAAGACGACTAAGGGGGGACATGATTAACTTATATAAATATATTAATGGCACATACAAAAAATATGGTGATATCCTGTTCCTTGTAAAACCCGCTCAAAAAACAAGGGGGCACTCCCTCCGTCTGGAGAAAAAAAGGTTCAAGCTGCAGAGGCGACAAGGCTTCTTTACAGTAAGAACGGTGAATTTATGGAATAGCCTACCGCAGGAGCTGGTCACAGCAGGGACAGTAGATGGCTTTAAAAAAGGGTTAGATAATTTCCTAGAACAAAAAAATATTAGCTCCTATGTATAGAAATTTTTCCTTCCCTTTTCCCTTCCCTTGGTTGAACTTGATGGACATGTGTCTTTTTTCAGCCGTACTAACTATGTAACTATGTAACTATATGTAATTAGTTAAAAAAAGGGGAAAAAGTCATATCACAGACCAATTCCCATGAGGAAATACCAAAAAGTTAGATTAAGGAGACAATAAAAAAGCTACCTGTCCAGGAAAAAAAATTCTATAAAGCACAAGAGAACATTCATATTACAAATAACAATTCATGCAAATGTGACCAATAAATGTAATCACCCAAAAATACATGGAAACAAGGTCACATAATTTATATAAACATATCCAATGACAACATATATGCAGTGCAGAATTGAAGAGTAAATATCACCCTTTTAGAACAAGGAGGACGTAAGCACACTAAGCCTGTCTGACATATGGAGGGTTAATGAAGTAGAGGAGCCAGGTTATAGCCAGCAAGCAGGAGTTGAAGATAAGTGTGTAATAGGGTATGTGCACACGTAGTGACCAAAAACGTCTGAAAATCCAGAGCTGTTTTCAAGGGAAAACAGACCCTGCTTTTCAGACGTTTTTTGACCAACTCGCATTTTTCGCTGCGTTTTTCGCGCCGTTTTCGCTGCGTTTTTTACGTCCGTTTTTGGAGCTGTTTTCATGAGAAAACAGCTCCAAAAACGTCCAAAGAAGTGTCCTTCACTTCTTTTGACGAGGCTGTATTTTTACGCGTCGTCGTTTGACAGCTGTCAAACGACGACGCGTAAATAACAGGTCGTCTGCACAGTACGTCGGCAAACCCATTCAAATGAATGGGCAAATGTTTGCCGACGTATTGTAGCCCTATTTTCAGACGTAAAACGAGGCATAATACGCCTCGTTTACGTCTGAAAATAGGTCGTGTGAACCCAGCCATATACTCATCTGGTTACAAGATCGTCAGTCCAGATTTCATCTGTTTATCACTCACAAAAACTTGCTGTGACTACGTGAAGACAAGTATTTTCAATAGGGTTTCCTGACCCATAGCAGGGCTCCCAGTTGTTTGGGAGTAAGTCTCTCTCCTCACTTCAACTTTGTAACGAAGTGGATCAGCTCCAGAGCTCAGGAGACAGCTGAGTAAGGTTGTAGTTACCACATGCAGGCAAGGCCTTTCTCTCAGATAGGGATCACAAGTTAATACCCTTCTTGTTATGATTTCTCATTTATTTGTTTTATATAGTATCAAGGCTTTTTTCCTCAGGTTCAATGGTAGAAAAAGTCAGCATGCAGAGGTAGCTTGACTCTAACAAACCAGAATGGTTTGTGATATGGCATTGCAAGCAGCCACATCAGAGGTAAACGGTGTGATGACGTCTCCCACCACTGTGCAACAGTCTGTCTAACGCGTTTCATCCCAGCTGGGACTTCATCAGAGAATATCAGCACATCCCCCTTGTAGACAGTGCCCCCAAACAAAAACAAAATTGTACTCACCTAGGCCCCGTTCCCACGACAAACTGAGCTGCTCCACGACGGGATCCTTGCATCGGCCAGCGTGATCCTGTAGCCTAGTACAGAGTTTCCCAACCTTTTCCGACTTGAGGCAGCACTGGAAAAATAAAATTTCCTCAAGGCACCCCTACCAAAAATTGTTTCGAGAAAGACAGAAAACGTCTAAAAACAAGCACTGCACTTGTAGGGTATATTCACACAGCATTTTTTTTAAGGCAAAAATAATCTGCCTCAAAATTCCTTCAGGAATTTTGAAGCAGATTTTGAATTGACAGCGTTGTTTGACCTTTTTTTTTCTACGTTTTTTCTTAAGCCGTTGAAGCTAATGCAAAATACGCAGGCAAAAATGCTCCAAATGAGACCGGCAGGTATTTTCATCCTCCTATAAGGGTGTCATGTCCGTGGCTGCGGGCCGTCAGGTTCACTCTCCTCCTGACGGCCGCAGCGATCGGTCTGCGAGGGCTGGCCCCAGTCTCCTCCACAGGAGATGCCAGCGCTCACTTCCACTCACCTCGGCCGGGTCCCGGACTTTCATGTTTAATCAGCCCATAAGTGCCCTGGACTATAAGAGGGGTCCAGCCCCTTGCTTCGATGCCTGAGCGTTGTTTGTCATATCCTAGTTTGTCTATACAAATGGTCTCCCAGTGTTTTCTAGTTCCCAGTGTTCCCTGTTCCTGTATCCTGTATCCTGTGCTATCCTGGTCAAGTGCCGTGCTGTAGTCGTGCTGTGCTGTATTCCACGCCTGTCCTGCTACTCCATGCCTGACGTCTACCCGCTGCCTAGTCCCAGCCGAGCATGCCTTGCTAGTGTCCGAGCTGCCACAGGTACCCTATACGAACTATAGACTGTTACCTGTGCCCTGTTGGCCAGCTGCCATACCGCCAAGGCGGTACGGCCTAGTGGGTCCGTGAACCCTATTTGACAGTACGCTCAGGCCATGGACCTCGCTGGTTGGCCCAAGACCAAGATGACATCACAAGAGATGCGGACGGATATGCTGGACCACTGGTCTCGACAGGACCAACTGCTCCAGGCCTTGAATATTCTCGCACGTCGGCAGGAAGCACGAGCTGCCGTTACTCCTACTACACCCCCTGGCAATACTGATACTCTGACTACACCTCCTGTCAGTGTTGATCCTCGTTTTTCTTTGCCACTTCCTGACCACTATTATGGAGACGCAGGTACTTGTTGTGGATTTTTGAACCAGTGCCAGATCCACTTCAGCCTGTATTCAAGGACATTTTCATCTGATGGCGCAAGGGTCGCTTTCATCATCTCTCTTCTCACTGGCAAGGCCCTTGCATGGGCGAATCCTATCTGGGAGAGACAGGGAGCAGAGACCCGTGACTTACAGGGGTTCCTCCGGACATTTCGCACAGTGTTTGAGAAGCCTGGACGAGTCTCCTCTGCAACGGCTTCCTTGCTGAACCTACACCAAGGAAACATCTCTGTGGGCGAGTACGCCATCCACTTCCACACCCTGGCGGGAGAACTATTGTGGAATAATGTGGCCCCGGTGGCTACATTCTGGCATGGACTGTCTCCTAAAATTAAGGACGAACTTGCCACTTGAGATCTACCATCTACCCTGGATGACCTCATCCTTCTGGCTGCCCGGATTGATAGAAGGCTCCGAGAACGGCGGCTCCAAGAGGTTCATCGGGAAGGAGGTCTTCCTAGTCTGGTTCCTACCTTGCAGCAACCCCTGGCGTCCTCAGTTGCCGATCCTTCTAAGGAGTCTGTGAGGATGGACCAATGTAAGCTATCTACACAGGAGAGACAACGCAGGCGCACTTCGGGACTCTGTCTTTATTGCGGCCTCGGAGGCCATCTTGTGCATCTGTGTCACCAAAAGCCCCAAAGCCTAGGGTTGGTAGGAAAGACAACCTTGGGCAAAGAAGGACTCCCGCCTAAGTTGTCCATACCCGTGACCATAGTGTCCGATGAGAAAACTCATCAGGTCTCTGCATATCTGGACTCTCGATCCGTTGCTAATTTCAATTGAAGAGACCTGGTGGACCTTCTTCAATCACCCACTACCCCTCTCGAGAGACCGTTGATGGTTGCATCAGTAAATGGACTATCTCTGCCAGACCCAGTTATAGCTGTGACCAAGCCGCTGAGGCTCCAAGAAGGGGCTCTCCACTCCGAACTTCTATCTTTCTATGTCCTATCCAAGGCCTTTAACCCCGTGCTGCTGGGCCTGCCTTTGCTCCGACTGCATGCCCCATTCCAGGACTGGAACTCTGGAGAGGTTCTCCAGTGGGGCCCCGAGTGTCACAGCCGATGCCTGGTGCAGATTCATTCGGTCTAGCCTTCTCTGCCTCGGTCATTGGCAGGATTGCCTAGTCATTATGCTGCATTTTTGGACGTCTTCAGCAAGAGGGAGGCGGAGACGCTGCTCCCACACTGGATGCATGACTGTCCTATCGAGCTGATCTCTGGTGCATCCCCTCCCCGTGGTAGAATATATCCTCTCTCCTTGCCAGATACTCTGTCCATGTCCGCCTATGTTGAAGAGTACTTGGGGAGGGGCTTCATACGGAAGTCTTCCTCTCCGGCAGGACCCGGGTTCTTCGTCAAAAAAAAGGATGGCTCCCTGCGTCCTTGTACTGACTACCGGGTCTCAACCAGATCACGGTGAAAAATAAGTATCCGTTGCCACTGATCTCTGAATTGTTCGATCGTATAGGTGGTGCCAAGATTTTTTCCAAACTAGACCTGCGTGGGGTTTACAACCTAATCTGGATTCGGGAGACTGCATTTAACACCCGTGATGGACACTATGAGTAGCTTGTAATGCCCTTCGGCCTGTGTAATGCTCCCGCGGTCTTCCAGGAGTTCGTTAATGACATTTTCCGTGACCTCCTCTATGTTTGTGTTGTGGTCTATCTTGATAACGTCTTGATTTTTTCTCCAGATCCTATTACTCATCAGAGACATGTCCGTCAAGTTTTGCTGCGGTTAAGAGAAAATCGTCTGTACGCCAGGTTGGAGAAGTGCGTGTTTGAAAATGATGCTCTACCCTTCCTGGGATACATTGTCTCGAATAGAGGTCTCAAGATGTATCCTGAAAAGGTAAGTCCGTCCTGGAATGGCCAAACCCTCAAGGCTTGAGGGCCATACAGCACCTTCTGGGATTCGCTAATTTTTACAGACAGTTTATTCCAAACTTCTCCTCACTGATATCTCCTATCTCTGACCTCACTAAGAAGGGCATGAACACCATGGTGTGGACTCCTGAGGCAGAGTCCGCATTCAATAGCCTAAAGAGTGCCTTCACGTCAGCCTCTATCCTCCATCATCCAGACGTTTCTCTACAGTTCTCGTTGGAGGTGGACGCATCCTCTGTCGGTGCTGGTGCACTCCTGTTCCAGAGAGGTTCCAAGGGCAAGTCTATAGTATGTGGATATTTCTCTAAGCTCTTCCGCAGAACGCAACTTCTCGATTGGGGATCGGGAGTTACTGGCCATCAAATTGGCCCTGGAGGAGTGGAGACATCTACTAGAGGGTGCAGCTCATCCCATCCTGATTTTTACGGACAACAAGAACCTCACCTATCTCCAGATGGCCCAATGGCTGAATCCTCGTCAGACCAGGTGGTCACTGTTCTTTACCAGGTTCCAGTTTGAGCTCCATTATCGCCCGGCCGACAAGAATGTGAGGACCGATGCCTTATCCAGGTCTTTCGAGAAAGAGAAAGACACCATGGAAATTCCACAGAACATTATTGATCCATCTTGCATTGTCTCTGTCAATCCCCTGCAAGTTGGGGACATTCCTCCAGGGAGGACTTTTGCACACCTGGCTGACCGAGGGAGAATCCTCCGCTGGGGACACTCCTCTAGACTGGCAGGTGACGCAGGAACACATAAGACCCCAGATCTGATTGCCTGTCATTTCTGGTGGCCCAGGCTGCCCAAGGACATTTTGGACTTTGTTTCTTCCTGCTCAGTGTGTGCAGCTATCAAGATCGCTCAATCCAGACCTGCTGGCCTGCTCCAGCCATTGCCTGTGCCCAATGCTCCCTGGCAGCATATAGCGATGGACTTTCTCACTGACCTGCCTCTCTCTGCTGGATGCAGTACTGTCTGGGTGGTGGTGGATCAATTTTTGAAGATGGCCCACTTCGTTCCTCTGACCGGTCTTACTTCTGCTCCTCTACTGGCCAAGCTGTTCATCCACCACATCTTCCACCTGCACGGCTTGCCGCAGCATATTGTGTCTGATCGGGGGGTTTCAGTTCACCTCGAAGATCTGGAGAGCCCTCTGAGGACTCCTATGTGTAAAGTTGGAGTTTTTATTGGCATACCATCCTCAGTCCAATGGTCAGGTCGAGAGGATCAATCAGACCTTGGAGAAGTACTTACGCCACTTCATCTCCAAGCAGCATGATGACTGGGTGCAGTTGCTCCCGTGGGCTGAGTTATCTTACAATAATCACACTAGCGAGTCCACACAGAAGACACCGTTCTTCATTGTCTACGGCCAACACCCACAAATTCCTGTCCCGGTGCCGGATGCGACCGAGGTACCAGCTGCATACGTGGATTTTAGGGACTTTCTGCAGATCTGGCAGCAGACTCGATCCTCCATCCTGCTGGCGGTAGACTGCATGAAACGGAGGGTGGACACATGGAGAAGAGAACCTCCTCAGTTTCTTCCTGGCATGAAGGTCTGGCTGTCCTCCAGGAATATTCGACTGAGGGTGCCGTCATACAAATTTTCTCCCAGGTTCCTCGGACCCTTCGAGATCCTGCAGCAGATCAACCCTGTCGCCTACAAGCTCCGGCTGCCTCCTATCCTCAGGATCCCCAAATCCTTCCATGTCTCTCTCCTGAAAGCAGTGGTTCTGAACCGCTTTACCAAGACTCCTAGCCCTGCGGTTGCCTCCAGAGGCCCATCAGACACCTTTGAAGTTAAGGAGATCTTGGACAGCAAGAGAGTGAGAGGAAAGACTTTTTATTTGGTGGATTGGAGAGGGTTTGGTCCTGAAGAGAGGTCCTGGGATCCAGAGGAGAACCTCAATGCTCCTACCCTTCTGAAGAAGTTTCTCTCTCGCTCTGGTCCCAAGAAGAGGAGGCGTAAGAGGGGGGATACTGTCATGTCCGTGGCTGCGGGCCGTCAGGTTCACTCTCCTCCTGACGGTCGCAGCCATGGGTCCTCAGGTGACGCCAGCGCTGACTTCCACTCACCTCAGCCGGGTCCCACCGGACTTTCATGTTTAATCAGCCCATGAGTGCCCTGGACTATAAAAGGGGTCCAGCCCCTTGCTTCGATGCCTGAGCATTGTTTGTCATATCCTAGTTTGTCTATGCAAATGGTCTCCCAGTGTTTTCCAGTTCCCAGTGTTCCATGTTCCTGTATCTTGTATCCCGTGTTATCCTGGTCAAGTGCCATGCTGTGCTGTAGTTGTGCTGTGCTGTATTCCACGCCTGTCCTGCCACTCCACGCCTGACGTCTATCCACTGCCTAGTCCCAGCCGAGCTTGCCTTGCTACTGTCCGAGCTGGCACAGGTACCCTATAAGAACTATAGACTGTTACCTGCGCCCTGTTGGCCAGCTGCAATGCCGCCAAGGCGGTACGGCCAAGTGGGTCCACGAACCCTACGTGACAAAAGGGTCAGTTCACATTGAGTTTTTTTCATGTTTTTTGACGCGTAAACCGCTTCGGAAAACACGCCAAAAAAACGTCCGAAAATGCCTCCCATTTATTTCATGGGAGTCGGAGGCGTTTTTTTCCTGCGAGCGGAAAAAACGTCTTGCGGGAAAAAGAAGCGACATGCCCTATCTTCAGGCATTTACGTCTCTGACCTCCCATTGACATCAATGGGAGGCAGAGAACCGTATTTCGCTGCGTTTTTGACCGTGGCGCTCAATGGGCAAGAGTGAAAAACGCCGCAAAAACGCGATCAAAATCTGCCTCAAAATTCAAATTCTGTGTGAATATAGCCTTAATTTCAGAGGTGGAAACCACTTGAAGATCATCAGCCCCCCACTCACAGTAAAATGACCATCAGCCCCCCACTCTCAGTAATATGACCAGCAGCCCCCCACCCTCAGTAATATGACCATCAGCCCCCCACTCACAGTAAGATGACCATCAGCCCACCACTCACAGATTCTCTCTGTAGATAGTGCCACACAGCCACCTTGTGGATAGTGCCACACAGCCCCCTTGTAGGTAGTGCCACACAGCCCCTTGTAGGTAGTGCCACACAGCCCCTTGTAGGTAGTGCCACACAGCCCCTTGTAAATAGTGCCACACAGCCCGCTTGTAGATAGTGCCACATAGCTCCCTTGTAGATAGCGCCACACAGCCCTCTTGTAGATAGCGCCACACAGCCCCTTGAAGATAGCGCCACACAGCCCCCTTGTAGATAGTTCCACACAGCTCCCTTGTAGATAGTGCCATACAGCCCCCTGAAGCGAGTGACACACAGCCACCTCTAGAGAGTGCCACACAGACCCCTATAGGTAGTGTCACACAGCGCCCTGGTAGGTAGTGCCACACAGCACCCTGGTTGGTAGTGCCACACAGCACCCTGGTAGGGAGTGCCACAAAGCCCCCTGGTAGGGAGCGCCACACAGCTCCCTGGTAGGTAGTGCCACACAGCCCCTGGTACGTATTGCCATACAGCCCCTTGGTAGGTAGTGCCACACAGCCCTCTTGTATGTAGTGCCACACAGCCCCCTTGTAGGTGGTGCCACACAGCCCACAGCTCCCTTGTTGGTAGTGCCACACAGCCCCATTGTAGGTAGTGCCACACAGCCCACAGCCCCTTGTTGATAGCACCCTCCCCCTTAGCGCCACTGTAGCTCCCTGAAGAAGCAGAATCCCTGTTGTCTATGTCCATTTATGGACAGTGACGTCATTGGCTTCGACTGGAGTGGAATCCCCAGTCACAGCGTCTGCAACGCTGTGGACGGGGATTCCGCTTCAGGAGTTTCCCCTGATGTCACTGTCCATATCCACGGGCATTCTGCTCCTTCAGGGAGTTACAGTGGCGCTAGTAGATAGCAGATCAGGGAGATACCTCCCTGCTCTGCTATAGTGCCGTCGCTGCCGCTGTAGCAGCTAGCAGTTGCTATGGCTGCTACAGCAACGTCACTGAGTGACGAAGCGCCTGGGCGGAAAGGTGGCTACTGCCGGGCGCTTCTGAAACAAGCAGGGGAAGGGAGCCAGTGCAACGCTCCCTTCCACCTGCTGGAGTGATGCACCCCTAAGGCCGGCCTTGTATGTAATATCTATCTATCTATCTATCTATCTATCTATCTATCTATCATCATCTCTTATATACATTGATATATAGTATCGTTTTATGGTCAATGAACACGATGTGTGTTACGTGCGGTTTTTCCGCACGTATTTGCGTGCGGCAAAACCGCAGCGTAATACAGTACCAGCATAGGCAATGAGATTCCAGGTAATCTCATATTTTTCGGGAGGTAAATGGACACGCGGGGCGTATTTTCAAAACCGCAGCATGTCAATTTATCTTGTGATTCCTCTTGCGAATTCGAAACCGCAGCATGTCAATTTATCTTGTGATTCCGCTTGTGAAATGTATCCCTGTAATACTACAGAAATACGCAGCAAAACCCACAGCATGAAAACGCAGCGATTACGCAGCAAAACGTAAAAATCGCACCGTAAAACCCTTAAAAAAAACACACCTTCAAGTGCATATTTTTTCTTGCGAACTTCTGGCGGTTTCCTGCGGTTTTTCTGCATATTTTCCGCAGCAAACCATACAACGTGTGTATGTAGCTTTAGGGTATGTGCACACGACCTCTTTTCAGACATAATGGAGGCGTTTTACGCCTCGAATTACGCCTGAAAAGATGGCTCCAATACGACAAACATCTGGCCATTGCTTGCAATGGGTCTTACGATGTGATGTACAGACGAGCTGTCATTTTACGCGTCGCTGTCAAAATACGGAGCGTAAAATGACGACTCGTCAAAAGAAGTGCAGGACACTTCTTGGGACGTTTTTGGAGCCGTTTTCTCATAGACTATATTGAAAACAGCTCCAGAAACAACCGTAAAAAAATGCTGCGAAAACGCTGCGAAAAACGCGAGTTGCTCAAAAAACGTCTGAAAATCAGGAGCTGTTTTCCCTTGAAAACAGCTCCGTATTATGAGACGTATTTTGTTAATCGTGTAAACATACCCTTAGGCTGTGGCTACACGTTGACTTAGATTAATTTGTTCCGTAGTCTACATGGCAAGTAATGACAGTGAAAGTGAAAGCTTGAGAAAGGTCCTGTGAGAGAACTGAAATGTATCTTGCTTTTGACATGGAACAATAAACCACATTTTCTATTGAAACCATTTTTTGGAGTGCTGCGATCATTTCGTGTGTATCTATGGGACCGTTTGGATCAAGGTCAGGTTCGTATAGCACCCGCTACTCTACTATAAAGTGCCGCTTATTTCTACCTACAATAGATAGATGGATGGATGGATGGATGGATGGATGGATGGATGAATGGATGGATAAATTGGATGGATGGATGGATGGATGGATGGATGGATGGATGGATGGATAGATAGATAGATAGATAGATAGATAGATAGATAGATAGATAGATAGATAGATAGATAGATAGATAGATAGATAGATAGATAGATAGATAGATAGATAGATAGATGCACAAAGATCGTTTTCTAACCAGCTTTGGAAAATGTGCTCACCATTCATTGTAAGCTCCGTCTTCTGCTCAGCGTGTAAGAAATGCACACTTTTTTGGTATCATTGAAGTTGGCAGAAGTTGCCAAGTATGTATTCAGGTGTGTTTACCCAGTGGCATGCACCAGATGTCAGAAAAGGTCACCTGAATTCACATATTTGGAGAAAAAAAATGCCAGTTTTAATTTTTTCCAAAAAAGTCAATGAATTGCCTGGAAAAATAGAGGGCAAAAATCTTTTATATGCCACTAAACAAATTCCCTCGGGGGTCTATTTTCCAAACAAGAATCATTTTGGGGGTGTTGACAGTGTTTTGGCTCATCACAACATCTGTAATGGTCGTATGGTGTCAGCAAACCAGCTTTGGAAAATTAGCTCCCCAAAAGCCAGTTTACGCACCATTCATTGTACAGATGTTGCCGTCTTTACCTTGATTCTGATAACTTGCTGCGGCGTGATATCACACAACAAAAGCCATTGAAAAGTCATTGAAAAAGTCAAGACAAGGGATCTAGCCACTGTTTATTTAATGCGTTAAAAGTCAAGGTAAAGACGGCTACATCTGTAAGTTCCGCCTTGAGCCCAGCATGTAAGACATACACACATATTTGGTATTGTTAAAGTTGGCAGAAGTTGCCAAATATGTATTTAGGTGTGTTTACCAGTGGTATGCACCAGATGTAAAAAAACATCACCTAAAAATATATATTCACATTTTTTAAAATTGTATTTCCCTTTTTTCCTTTTACATTTTTTAAAAAGTAAAATATATCCTACTAGCTTTTATACCTGGCGTTGCTCGGGAGGTTGACTTACGGTATAGCTAAAGTAAAGGCTCACTATTTAAATACCTCTCAGTATGAATTTAATTGCTACCTCTCGATATGAATTTAATTGCTAGAGAGTGTAAATAATGTTATTGGAAGCATAAAAGAAATTAATTGAAGCAATATATTCATTAGATATTTAGGCCTCATGCACACGAACGTAAAAAAAAACGTAATCACGGGCTATAATTACGGCCCGTAATTATGTGCCCATAGACCTCTATTGGCCACGAAGTACCTTCCCATTTGCTTACGGGAAGGTGCCTGGGCCGTTGAAAAATATAGAACATGTCCTATTTCAGGCCGTAATTATGGCACGGGCAGGCCCATATAAGGCTTCATGCCCACTTCAGTCTTTTTGTTCAGGGTGCTAGCCGTTTTTCAGACTGCTAGCAACCTGACCCATTCATTTCAATGGGGCCATGCACACTTCAGTTTTTTTGACGGTCCCGTTGTTCCGTTCCGACAAAAGTAGAGCATGTCCTACTTTGGTCCGAGATTCCGTGACTGTGAGGGCCATCAAAAAAACTGAAGGCAGACGGAAGGCATCCGTGTGCCGTCCGTGTGTGACGGAGCCGTTGCCTAGCAACGGCCGGGCGGGCAGAGGTACACATACAGACAGATACTGCACTGCACTAATCGGCAGCCCCTTCTCTCTATCAGCATTGATAGAGAGAAGAGGCTGCTGATCAGTGCTGGAACGCAGCGATATTAAGAAAAATAAGTTCATACTTCCCCCAGGCCGTTGTCTTGGTGACGCGTCCCTCTTCTGACATCCAGTCCGACCTCCCTGGATGACGCGGCAGTCCATTTGACCGCTGCAGCCTGTGATTGGCTGCAGCGGTCACATGGTCTGAAACGTCATCTCAGGAGGCCGAACTTGAGGAAGAAACACGCAAGCATGGAGTTCTGGGTAAGTAGTAACTTTTTTTTTGTTGCAGGTTTTTTTTTAATGAACCATTAATCTATACTGCTGATCGGCAGTAACTCTTTCAGCACCCAGGACAGTGACTGCCGCTGGAGTTAAAAGTATTAAAAGTTAACTTACCCAGAACTCCTGCTACTTCCTCCAGTCTAGCCTCCCGCGCTGACATTTCATCCTATGTGACCGCTGCAGCCAATCACAGGCCAATCACAGGCTGCAGCGGTCACATAGACTGCTTTTAAACCAATAAAAAAATCGGGCTTCAAACAAACTTTCCAAAATATATATTAGATTATTTTTTTATACAATATGGCAGCCCAACATGTTCTGAGAAAAACAAGACCAAATACATGTAAGTTGGAAAAGTAATAGAAGAACAATTTGCTTTTAAATTGGCACATGGCTAAAACTTGAAAATGGGCCTGGTCAGGAAGGGGAGGGGGGTAAAGCCTCTTGTCAGGAAGTGGTTAAATAAGGAAAATTATAATAATAAAAAAATATATATGTTCTTTACTGGGGTTAGGATACTGTACGGTATTGTATTGTATTTTATATTAGGGTGTATTTAGCCTTGTTATACAAAGATGTCATTCTAAGCTAAACAAAGAAAGAAAAGCATTTTTTGCAGCTTAACATTTTGAAAGAAAGATACATAAAAAATAACAACCAACAAAAACAGGGAAGGACCCTTGAGATGGGTCAAGATGAACCTACTGTGCTTGGTTATAGGAGCAAACCATGCTATCCTGAAAGAACATTGGCAAAATCAAGCATTTTAGAAACAAGAGCAACACAACCTACCGATTCAGTATATTACTTACAAAGTAGAAGAATTTGCTATCTGGAAGCTGCTGCAGCAATTCGCTGATCGCCTCATGTCTGACTTCTCACACCCCCTGCAAACAGCTGATTTTGCCTGGGGCAGCTGCCGCTTCCTATCACTTTTCCGTGTAGTAGCCACTGCAGTGGAAATGTGTTACTTGGCATGAACTTGGGTTCATGTAATACAAGCACAGTTCAAGTCTGCCAATGCGAGAGTCGCGGTTTGTTAGTGCCCATCAGCTGTGGCTCATAGAGAGTGGTCCCTTGAGGAGGGTCCCCTCTATGATGTCTATATGCTCTATAAAGGCATATGGACAGATGTTGTCTTTGATAAGGCAAACCTTTAACAAAAAGACCTATCCAGACAAGGATAGAATAAATAATACCGTCAGTGTTGGACTGGGGTTCCTTAGGCCCACCAGAGGAGTTGATTCTGGGGGCCCATCCCCCATCTATATAGAACATGTACGTGTCCACTTTTAATTTCATAATAGCCCTTGTTATCATTGTACACACAGGACATATCATCAATAAGTTCTAATAGGTAATTTGTGAATCCCATCCCATAAGAAATAGATCCTAATGGAAAGTGATTAGCTCCAAATGGGATTTTCTTCTGCTGGACCTTTAAGGCCCATTACTGTGTTAGAGCCTAGGCCTACTGGAGGATCTTCTGGTTCTCTGGTGGGTCAGTCCGACCTTGCAGAAAGTAGTAAAATAACAGTAGAGGGAAAGTTAAAAGATGTTGCAGTGAACACACTTGTTAATTCCCCCTTTCAGCTTTATCTAGTACCTGTTTTTTTTTTTATATGGGAGGGCAGATCGGCATAACTCATTTATTAAATAACATCGACATTTGCAGTTCCGCACTTACATTTTAAGAGGAAACACAAAATAGCTTAGTAGCATTATAAAAGTCAGATGAGTCCAATAAACAACACTTGCCATATAAAACTTTCCAATTTTAGAGCTCTGTGTTTTTTTTACATCTTTATTGAAACTAGCCTGGGAGATAATACAAAAGTGCAAATGACGATCTCACTACTTAATTGGAGTCATTAACAGTTTTTAGCTCCCCTGTGGCGTAAGCTTAGCCACCTCATTGACATAAAATGTGGGTGTTTTATACTCACGTATTAACAAGTTTCCATTGACAAATGTATGCATTTGCATAATTTAAATATCATTTAGTTCAAACAAAAAATGTACATTTCTTTTAGTTGACCTAATATTATTTTTGTTAATTGTGTTATGTATCTTAGTGACATTTAATGTGGAAAACTTAGCATTTGAACACAAATTTAAAGGCTATATGGACCTTTGCAAAAAAAAAAAAGTGTTTTATTGCACGAATTTATCTAAAATAAAAAAAATATTTAATATACAATTATTTAAAATTACATTTTTTTGTTGGTCTTGATTAAAATATTCCTATTATTCGGTGTCTCCTTTGTTGACCTATGCGTTTTCATGGTAACAGGAAATAAATACACAAACCCTGTGTAGTCTGATCCTGCAGTCAGATGTCCTTTTATCTGTCTCCTACCTCTTTCTAGCCCACTGAATATATGTAGAGGACAGTAGAAGCAAATAAACACAAAGATGCAGCAACACCCTGGGGACACTAAGACGAAAATATTTAATAATTTTATTATTTTAAATTACATTGCTGCTATACTTACTATACTTATAATTATGAGATTCTTAGTTTCCTTCAAGGTGTTTGTCCATTAACAACATTTATCATCTATCCACAGAATAGGTGATAAGTGTCTGATCGGTAGATGTCATACCGCTGGAACCCTCACCGATCACAAGAACGATTGTCCCTGAGTCCCCTATGTGAATGTAGCGGCACTGTGCATGCTCCACTCACTGTCCATGGGACTGCTGGAGATAGCTGAGTACAGTATACTCATAGCCGAGTAAAGCACCTACTCACTTATTTCCCTTTGTTAGGAGGGGCTGACCAACTTTGTATTTTGCATTGTACTATTCGGGAGTGGTGACTACCTCCATCTTGGTCGTGCACTCCTCCCATCTGTTGAAGGCTGTTTTTATTTAGCATAAAATAAAGCTGGTTCCTACCTAGCCTGAATACATTTTGTAGGCCTAGGCCCAAAAGAGAGGTAAGTGTCCTGTTGTACAAGTAAAATGTTAAGTGTAGGGAGCCATCTGCATGTGGTTGCCTTGTCGTGGCAGGTGGGCTCACACAATTTGATAAAATTGTGTGCTAAGAAATTCACATTTGCATTAGTGCAATTAAAATACAAAAAAATATTAAAGATTCACACATATCTTAGCACCCATAGGGTGCCTGTCGCATCTTGGTGTTTATTTGGTTTTGCATTGCAGTCACAGATGATTAGCACTTTATCATTTATTAAACTTTGTGAGGTGATGACTAACTTTGTCTTTGTAGGAAACAGATAAAGGAATTTTGACGGCAGGATAAATAGGTTGGCATAGGAGCTGTAGAAACAAAACATTAGGACATTTTTAATCAAACCCAATTGCAACCCTATGTGCTTTCTTTTTCATTTAAGATGTATTAAAGTAATAAAAATGGTTGCAGAGGTAGACATGTTCTTTAACCCCTTAACGATGAGCGACGGATATATCCGTCACAAGCAGTTGCTAGTTCCTGCATAGCGATGAATATATCCATAGCTCAGATCTCGTGGATACTACCAGTGTACCTACGAGATCAGCGGCAGGAGCACGGCTGTTATACACAGCCAGGCTCCTGCCCAACTGCTATAATGTAAGCACTCTCCGATTTAGGCAGTTTAACCCATTAGATGCAGCTGTCAATAGTGACAGCGGCATCTAATGTGTTTGACAGAGGGAGGGAGCTCCCTCTGTCACCCCATCGGCAGCCCCGCACCGGTATTGCGGGGCGACGATCGGTTTCCATGGCAGCTGGGGGCCCCCAATTCTGCCTTCAGCAACTGCCTATTAGGCCATGCCAGAGGCATGGCCGAATAGATTGCCTCTCAGTTTTACACTGACAGGCAATAATGCTTTGGTATACAAATTATACCAGAGCATTATATCTGCGATCCAAAGATTGCAAAGTGAAGTCCCCTAGTGCATTATATTATCTTCTATCTCACTCATGTCTCCAACTTAATTTAGAATTTTACTATCAGAGAACAGTGCATTGCTTCTATGGGCTAAACGTATGCCAAAAGAGTGTCCTCTTGGCAAACAATTTACAGCTTAACATCTGGTTACTGTTTCTTGACAGTACTAAAAAGTGCAGTCTATTACGTTTGTCAGCACAGCAAAAAAAAAAAAAAAACACATTCTTTTGCCCTGGTGGTAAAAGGTGGCAAAAGCATGCTCCAAAGGTGGATCCATTCATGCGGTTTTAAAGCTGTGTTGTGGTTGTTTTTAAAGCAGTTTTTTAAGCCACAGCTCGGGTGGATACAAAAGAGATGCAGTGTCGTAATAATCGCGGTTGTAAGGGGTGCGACCAGAGATCAAGGGGACCCATCCCAGATTTCCTCAGACTGCCATATCAGGCACACAAGGTTTTTCAAGTGGCGCAAAGAAGTTCCTAACACTGGACAGCGTCAGGACATTGTATGCGATGCAGCACACTGTGCTGTGTCACATATAATGTCTTGATGCCATCTGGCATCAGGACCTTCTATGCAAAGTGGCACAGACCTTGTTTTCCTGTGGCCTGATGTGGCAGCCTGTGAAGATCCCCTCCTCAGGCTGGGCCACAGCAGATAAGAGAAGAAAAGGAGCGGTGAGTATATGTTTTCTTTTCCACCTATAAACCTCTTTGAAAAAAAAAATAAAAAACACTTGCTTTTGCAGTTTTGGAGTTTTCTGTAATTTTTTATGGCCTGTGAAGGAGGCATGATACCGAAGGGTACATTTACACAAGCGCTGATCGATGATCATAACATTTCAAATGTGAGAATGTTATAATCGTAAGCTTGGGGACGAATGATTGTTAATACGATTCCTTGTCCCCACACAGTTTGCATCTTGTTGGCAGCACATCCCTTGTTTGACTAGGGAGATGTGCTCCGACAAACAATAATTTTTTGGCCGAGTAACAGATGCAATCTGCGAACAAACTAGCTGTAGCGTCCATGGCCATGGGCCGTCGGGTTTACTCGCCTCCCGACGCCCGCAGCCATGGATCTGGGAGCGCTTGTTCCCATCTCCTTCCTAAGGGACGCCAGAGCTCACTTCCACTCTGGTCCGCAATGTCCTGTAGGGTGCGCGCTCACGCTCGTGCCCGCTCTTAAAGTGCTAGCGCGTGCACATGAAAACAATCATCATCATCATCATCAATCCACATGATTTCCTGGCCTATATATAAGAAGGCCCCAGCCCTTCTGATCCTTGCCTGAGCGTTGTTAGTTTATCCCAAGTCTGTCTTGCAAATGGTCCCTTAGTGTTTCCCATTCCAGTTGTTACCCGTGCCCTGTTACCTGTTCCTGTATCCCGTGCTGTGTTCTTGTTCCTGTGCCTACTAGTGCTGGAGTCGTGTCCTACTGCACCTGCTGTGTTCTGCCACGTCCAGTGTCTTCTGCCACGTCCAGTGTCTTCTGCCACGTCCTGTGTCTTCTGCCACATCCAGTGTCTTCTGCCATGTCCAGTGTCTTCTGCCACATCTTGTACTGCCCACCACGTCTGGCGCAACCTGCTGCACCGGCCTCCATCCGTGCTGAAGCCACAGCCACCGTCTGGACTAGTTCAGGTACCCGAGTGTTACGAACTGCCATTAGGCTTTTGTACAGACTGAGACCTGGTGAGCTGCCTCTCCGCTACGGCGGAATGGCCTAGTGGGTCCACATACCCTGTGACCGTGACTCTAGCGTTTGCACTTGTTGGCTGATTGCTGTCATGTTTATACTAGGCAATGATTGTCAAAGAGCGTTCGTACGAGTGCTTTTTCTGCCAATCAATTGCCTGTGCAAAGTGCCTTTAGTTCAGCAATTTACACTATATGAACAAAAGTATTAAGGCACCTACAGAAACTTTCATGATATCCCATTATAAATCCCTAGGCCTTATTATTAAATTGGTATCACTGAGTCTGTAAAAGTCCAAACAATATAATAATCATGTTATTTAACCTACCAGAGGAATGCCGTAGGTACCCCACTGATGCTGAGCACAAAGCTCCTAGCATTCTCTGCTGGCTAAATTTCTTCATAGAACTTTCTCTGGTGATTTGCATCTTGGCAAGTATAAAACTGTACAGAAATCTGAGGAAAATCTATACCAGAATCAAGTGGAGCTTATAGCATTGAATTGTAGAAGCCAGACTAAGCTCTTAAGAGTATATCTGTTGACAAACTAGCAACTGGCTCCTTTAGCAAGCAGCCGAATGGTAAATGTGGATTATAAACTTGCAACAAACGCAAAAATAAGGCTGGATTCACACAAGCATGTTCGGTCCGTAAAGGACGGAACGTATTTCGGCCGCAAGTCCTGGACCGAACACACTGCATTGAGTCGGGCTCCTAGCATCATAGTTATGTAGGGCGCTAGTAGTCCCTGCCTCGCTACGGGATAACTGTCCCGTACTGTAATCATGTTTTCAGTACGGGACAGTAGTTCCACGGAGAGGCAGGGACCCCTAGCGTCGTACATAATTATCATGCTAGGAGCCCGAATCCCTGCAGTGTGTTCGGTCTGGGATTTGCGGCCGAAATATGTTCCGTCCTTTACAGACCGAACATGCACGTGTGAATCCAGCCTAATCCTATAAATAAAGTGCACACATATTGTACATTCTATTGCAATGTTTTGGTAGCATGTTGGTAGTTGTTGAAATAGTCAGAAGATGCTATAAATGAAATGTCAGTTAAAAAAGTTGTATAACTGATGTTTAAAGTATTTTCTGACTATTGCAAAAACTATCACCATGCTTCCAACACATTGCAATTGGATAATACCATTTACTACTGAACATTGTTTTAGTCTGGTAATCAACACAATCAAAAAGCTTTTTGGGCTATTTACTCTTTTTCAACCCAGTATGGGACGGCATTGTCATCACTAGTTATTTAGACTTTAACCCCTTGAGGACAGAGCCTGTTTTGTCCTTCAGGACGAAGCCGATTTTTCAAATCTGACATGTGTCACTTTATGTGGTAATAACTTTGGAATTCTTTTACCTATCCAAGTGATTGTGGGATTGTTTTCTCGTGACACATTGGACTTTATGTTAGTGAAAAAAATTTGGTTGATAAATTCAATATTTATTTGTAAAAAAACACCAAGATGTGGAGAAAATTTGCAATACATAGCATTTTTCTAAGTTTAAATGTATTTGCTTGTAAAACAGATAGTAATACCACACAAAGTAGTTACTAGTTTACATTTCCCATATGTCTACTTTATGTTTGTATCATTTTTTTATTTTTTTTTCTAGGATGTCACAAGGCTTAGAACTTTAGTAGCAATTTCTCATTTTTCAAGAAAATTTCAAAAGGCTATTTTTTCAGGGACCAGTTCAGATCTGAAGTGGCTTTGAGGGCCTTATATATTAGAAAGTCCTCATAAATCACCCCATTTTGAAAACTGCACCCCTCAAAATATTCAAAACAGCATTCAGAAAGTGTTTTAACCCTTTAGGCGTTTCACAGGAATTAAAGCAAGTAGAGGTGAAATTTACAAATTTCATTTTTTTTTGCCAAAATTCATTTGTAATACATTGTTTTCTGTACCACAGAAGGTTTTACCCGAGAAATGCACTCAATATGTATTGCCCAGATTCTGTAGTTTTTAGAAATATCCCACATGTGGCCCTAGAGTGCTAATGGACTGAAACACAGGAGCACCTAGTGGATTTTGGGGCCTCCTTTTTTTAGAATATATTTTAGGCACCATGTCAGGTTTGAAGAGGTCTTGTGGTGCCAAAACAGTAAAGACCCCACAAAAGTAACCCCTCAAGGAATTTATCTAGGGTTATAGTTAGCATTTTGAACCCACAGTTGTTTTTTGCTAAATTTATTTGAATTAGTATGTGAAGATGAAAATCTACTTTTTTTCTGAAAAAACATTAATTTTTTTAATTTTTACAAGGAATAAAGGAGAAAAAACACCCCAACATAAGTAAAGCAATTTCTCTCGATTATAGCAATGTCCCATATGTGGTAATAAACTGCTGTTGGACCCACAGTAGGGATCAGAATAGAAGGAGCACCATTTGGATTTTGGATTTCTAATTTTGCTGGAATAGTTTTCTGTGCCGTGTCACGTTTGCATTGCACTGGAGGGACCAAAACAGTGGAAACCCCCTAAACGTGACACCATTTTGGAAACTAAACCCCTCTAGGAATTTTTCTAGGGGTAAAGTTAGCATTTTGACTCCACGGTTGTTTTGACAAATTCATTGGAATTAGTCTGTAAAGTTAATAATCTACTTTTTCCTGAAAAAACCTAGACATTTTAAATTTTTACAAGGAAAAAGCACCCCAACATTTGTAAAACAATTTCTCCAGATTACAGAAATACGCCATATGTGGTAATACACTGCTGTTTGGACCCACAGCGGAGCTTAGAGGGAAGGAGCGCTATTTGGCTTTTGAAACTCAAATTTAGCTGAAATGGTTTTCGGGTGCCATGTAGAATTTGCAAAGCCCCTGAGAGACCAAAACAGTGGAAACCACACAAAAGTGACCCTATTTGGGAAACCACACCACTTAAGGAATCTATCTAGGGGTATAGTGAGCATTTAGACCCCACAGGTCTTTTGCAGAATTTAGTAGAATTAGGCAGTGAAAATGAATATCAACATTATTTCCACTAAAATGTTGAATTTTTTCAATTTCACAAAGGATAAAGGAGGAAAAAGCACCCCAACATTTGTCAAGCAATTTCTCCCAAGTACGGCTATACCCCACATGTGGTCATAAATAGTTTTTCATTAGAAAGTAATTAACCCTTTCCGGACTGATCCATTTTTGCTTTTTCCTTTTCGTTTTTCCCTCCCTGCTTTCCGAGAGCCATAACTTTTTTATTTTTCCATCAATAGAGTGGTGTGAGGGCTTAGTTTTTTGCGGAACGAGCTGTAGTTTTTATTGGTATCATTTTTTGGTACATACCACTTTTTTAGCACTTTTTATTACATTTTTTTGGTGACCAAAAAACAGCGATTTTGCTATTTTCAATTCTTTCTTTTTCACGGTGTTCACCGTGCGAGTTAAATAATGGCATATTGTAATAGTTTGGACTTTTACAGACACAGCGATACCAATTTTGTGTATTTTTTTATTTTTTTACATTACTTTAGAGAAAAAATGTGAAAAGGTTTTCATTTTTGGACTTTAAGTATTTATTAAATTTTTTTCACTAACAATAATATACTTTGATTAATAATAAATTGCTTGAACCAGCAATTTGCTTGAACCGGCAATCAGCTGGTACAATACACTGCAATACGAATGTATTGCATTATATTGTCATTTTTACAGGCTCCTGTTCCTGTCCGTTAGTCCCGGGTGTCAGCTGTAATACACAGCTGACACCCGCAGCATATGGCGCGGGCTCAGCACGTGAGTCTGCACCATACATCACCCCCCACACCACGACATGCTATTAAGTTGTGGTGTGCAAAGGGGTTAATGAGCAGCGTCTGGTGCAGAGTGAAAATTGCAATTTTCCTCTGATATGCAGTATTTGTTATGCTCAATTTGTGCCACTAAAGACAAATACCTCATAAAATATTAACCGGGTTCTCCCGGTTATGGCGATGCCATATCTGTGGATGTAAATGGCTGTTTGTGCACGCTGTAGAGCTCAGAAGGGAGGGAGCGGCATTTGGCTTTTGGAGCGCAGATTTAGCTTGGTAGTAGTTATGTTTGGGGTTTTACTTGTATTTTAGTTTATAATGTGGGCGCATATGTAAGCTGTGCGGAGTACATCAGGGCATAATAAGAGGGTATAATAATGGGGTAAATAAGTAATAATCTGCAGATATGTGGCCAGTGTCGCACTGATAAATGGTGCCCAATCTTATCCGCTTTTGCAACACTACAGATTTTTCATCGCCATATTCTGAGAGCCAGAACTTTATTGTTTTTCCTCCACCGGAGATGTGTGAGGGCTTATTTGTTGCGTGAC
Organism: Rhinoderma darwinii; assembly: GCF_050947455.1. NCBI lineage: Eukaryota > Metazoa > Chordata > Amphibia > Anura > Rhinodermatidae > Rhinoderma > Rhinoderma darwinii. The sequence continues at coordinate 540,175,891 of NC_134687.1, read as the reverse complement.
AATCTGTAGTTTCTATTGGTACCATTTTGGGGTACATGCGATTTTTTGATCACATTTAATATATTTTTTGGCAAGCAAGGTGACCATAAACCATCAATTCTGACAATGTTTTTTATTTCTTTTTTTTTACGGCGTTCACCCTGGGCTATAAATGACCATTTTACTTTATTCTGCGGTTATAAAATAATTTATTTTCTGTGTCACCATATTCTGAGACATAACTTTTTTATTTTTCAGTCAAAAAAGTTGTGTAAGGGCTTGATTTTTGCGGGACGGGTTGTAGTTTTTATTTGTACAATTTTGGGGTACATGCAACATTTTGATCACTTTTTATTGCATATTATTTTAGGGGTGGTGACCAAAAAATAGTGATTCTAGCATCGTTATTTTACATATTTTTTTTGCGGTGTGCATCGTGCAGGAAAAATAATATTTTATAGTTTTAAAGTTTTATCGTTTGGGTCATTACGAACGCAGTGATACCAAATATGTGTACTTTTTTAATGTGTTAATTTTTTTCCTGTAATAAAAGACTTATTATGGGATAAAAAGCATTTTTTGTTTATATAACTTATAACTTTTATTTTTACACTTTTTTTAAAACATTTTTATTATCTTTTATTAACTTTTTTTACTTATCCCACTAGGGGACATTTAGACTTCCAGCTCTGATCGCTGCTAGAACACATTACACTACCCACGTAGTGTAATGTGTTCTGTCATTGTGACGTGAGAGTCAGTCACGCCATCTTGATGATCAGGGACGGGAGGGCGGACGGGGGGTGATTGGGGGGTCTATTAGGGGGTGCTGGCCCTTATTTTGACCATTTCTCTCTTCTCTCACAGAATATATTCTGTGAGAGAAGAGAGAGAGAACTAACTGCCGCTGTTTTTCCAGCGATCACCATTATTCGGTGAATAACAGCGATCACGTGACCGGAGACCGAACAAAACTGTCCTCGGTCTGTGCTCTGAGGCCTCAGCTACCTCCGTAGCTGAGTACACAGCGTTTAAGCGTCTCCCGAGGGGCGCTATCTTATGCCAAAGCGCCGCCGTGAAAAGGCAGCGCTCTGGCATAAGTACCCTTAATGGCCGCCGTGAAAACACTTATAGGCGATCATTAAGGGGTTAATAAGCTTATTTCCCTGCAGCGCTAATCCATATACATAAGTTCTCATTTAAATGTATTTTTAGAAAAATGTGATACTATAATCTGACATGGGAAATGGCTTCCAAGCTACTTTTCTCTTTCTATTCTGTCGGCACAGCGCCAATCCATCTTCAAAACTGAACAGATCAGACATGTCTGACACGCTTGTTGCCAGGTATACACTCCATAACAACCACAGTTTGCCAAGCAGCATATCCCGAGCAACCATTCTGTCTGATGTTATTTAGCTCTTCAACTCAAAGCAAAATGCCACTGAGGGTCGGTAAAGGGTGGGGAGGCTTGACAGTACTCAAAGCATGGCTTTCTCTATTTATTACTGTCATATTGACTGTTATTATTAATTTATTTCCCATAGCGTATATAGCGACAACATATTCTGTAGTGCCTAAAAATAGGCAAAAGTTGCACTGTGCACTGGTATATCGTAAGGGTGCAAGCCATATGGACCTCGACCACCTGGTCCTAGTCACTCCAAATAGAGAGGAGGCAGTACTCCCAAATAATAAAAAAAAACGTCTGTGTTCTTTATTCACTTATGTTGCGATATTTTAGCTCCAACCAGAGCAATTTCAATATTTGGGAGTGCTGCCCCAGTACAGAGATTTTCCCCATTCACAGCAGTCCTTGTCCCAATTGAGTTTCACAATACAATTTCCCTGTATCTGACCCACACGGGCCAATTTTACAGGAAGTCAATTAAAGGATTATTCCCATCTCATAAAGTCATGATGCGTGAGAATTAGTGCCCACAGTGCTAATTTAGCATCCCCTAACACAGTTTTTACCAGCACAATAGCGTGATCGGCAAAACCCTTAGCAGGTAACTACAGCACAGTTTCATCCAAGAGTCCAGGAGCGCTGCTGTGCTAAACTAGCGCTTTTGCCCCTTCATTCTCAGGATTAGTGGGGGTCCCAGCAGTCGGTACCCTACTGATCGGAAAGTTATGACAAATCCTAGCAATATGCCAGCACTTTTTGGGTTAAGTATAACCCTTTAACCTATTAGTATGTTTTTGGAATGTATTTTAGGATCTTATAAAACTACAATTACTAATTCTTATTTTATTATTACTACTACAAATAATAATCTACTATTTTCTTGGTTATATCTAAATATGTTGCTTTCATGTGATCAGCAACATGGAGAAGAAAATTCCATAAAACAGTCAAATATATGACGTGCTTAGAGATCAAATAATGTGGCGTTTTTATTTTTATGTTTTTTTTTTCTATTCTGTCATTGTAATTATTTAGTATTTTTATTGCAGCTGTATGCCAGTAGGGAATGCATAGCAAAACTCGTTTCCTGGTGTGCATCCTTAAGATACCACGTTTATTTTGTTTAGGCAATACAGTATTACCATGGGACCAACAAATTTAAAAGAAGAATTCTCATGGTAACAGACAAAAATCTAAGGTGAAAGCATAATGCAGTTAAGGGGTAGGTCATGCAGACCTGAAAATTGTATATAGATCCAGCAAATCTAATTCAGTTGGTATATTGCCATGAAAGCAAAAGAAATGAGAAAATGTGAAATGTCAATTTGAAAAGAAGCTAAATATTTACCAAGTAAACTTTTATAAAATTCCCCATTATCAGGAAATATGATAATACAGTATAATAACCATTTGACATTGCATGTTATTTAAAAGTTCAGAACATGTGAAAACATTACACTCCATAGAAATCCCATAAATTGCGGAAATTTGTTTTCCCTCTGCTTAAATAAGTAAACTAAGTTTAAAAAGTGTAGCAATGCATCTATAAAAATGAAATAACTTTACAAGTAGTCTTGATTAAAAATCTCCTACAATTTTGTATCTACAGCTCCTATGCAGATGTTTACTCCCTTCCATCTGTCCCCTACTTCTTGATGACACACATTTGGAAGGTTATCAACAAATAGGGGACACTTGAAGGGGAGTATAAGTGCAGGATTATACTACACAGGATTTGTTTGCAGTTCCCATAGAGACACATAGGTCTGCTCAGGAGCTGCAGACACAAAACGGTAGAAGATTTTTAATCAAGACTTTTTGTAAAGTTGCCTAATTTTGTACTTCATATTTATTGGAGAAATAATAAACTTGATTGCAAAGGTAAACATAGCCTTAAAATAATAGCACTGAACAGATATTACTCCAAAAAATACAGTACATGCATCTGCAAAAACTAAAATAAATAGATAAGATTAGTTTGGATGAAATGCTCACATTTTACCTGCTCTAGTTCTACAAGTCCCTACTCTGTCACACAACTCCAACAACAACCCATAAGGACAAAGTCATGAAGGATAACAGTGTATATTTTCTTTTTAATGTGCTGAAGAACAGTAGTCATAGTTATGGTTTTAAAAGTGACCTAAAACAAAATTCATTTTGTGTCTCGATACTCAAAATGATATCCCCATCCCCCATTCCCTCATGAAAAATCACAATGTCAAATGGTCCCAGACATTCCCTAGGGTATTTGGCAGGCTAATTAGGGTGAGCTTAATCACAAAGAATATAGTTGATATAACACTTTTTGTACACACGAGAGTAATGAACATTCTGTATACAGGCAGTGATTTGTTACTGCAATTTACAGACGGCTCCCTGGGACTAATGCTTTTCTTTGTTAGGGTTTTCACATAAGATTATTAATGATATCTTTACAACTGTTAAAAGAAATACTTCAATAATGCAAGTAGATATTTTTGCCATTTGATTATAAGGAAATGTGTTGAACAAGCTACACTGTAGTTCAATAATATATCCACACAAGTATTTTTTGTGCCTAATCCGCAGAAATAAGAAGCTGCTACCAATTTCCCCAGCTGATTTTTCCGCACAGAAATCTTCTACAGCATGTTTTCCACAGCGATAGATTGTGGTTGGTATCCGTGCCAAAATCTGTGTCAAATTTGAGATTTGTAGCCTTACTCTTCTTTCAAAAAAAAAGTAAAAACAGGAGGAAGCTCCACACACACCTTGCAACACACTGTTATTTGGTTGTGCTCATGTAAGGATCTAGGTGTTTATATATATATATATATATATATATATATATATATATATTCCTTGTCCATAAACATTCTGAATATTAATAAATTATTTAAAAAAAAAACAACAACATTATTTGCAAAGTTAAAAATCACAAAATGGCATCAATACTTTAATACAGTTCAAAAGAAGACACATAGCACATAACCTGTTCTTCATAGTATCATTGTATCTTAGTTTGTAAGACCGAAAAAAGAGGGGGATTTTCAGTTTCGGTGCTATCATGTGAAGACGTGTTAGCTAACTGCTCTGTGTATCACCCCTCAACAAACTCCACTGCTAACCCGCTCTTACCCTCTAAAAATGGTTTTGAGGACACTAGACCCCATATAGTGCATTTTGTTCTTAAAATGGGGCAACGGTACAAGCTCAGAAACAGGGGAAGACAACCAAGGCTACATCAGATAAGATGGTGGATGATGATTTCCCTCACAAACTGGAATACTCGCCTCAGAGAGCAGAAGGAGGTCATTTTAAATATGTGTGGTTGCTTTATTTTGTTCTAGATAGTAATAAAAGTTATATTTTAAATCTTGTTATATGGGTAGTTGGTAAATAAGGGCTCTCTTTTTGCCTTTTGGCAAATCTGTATATAGAAATTGATCATATGCCCGCTGACTATTAGGGTCTCTCTCATGCTCTGTTGTCAGTTTGCAGGGACACAGCCCTTTGACTAGGGGAATCATAACACCCATTTGTTAGTGCTTGCACAAAAAGGTAGTGTTAACAATAGTTACAGTGCGGCAGGGCGGAAGTAGAGAAGGGGAGCCCAAGTTTGGGTAACAGCCTATGGTCTACTTAATCCGCCACTGCTAAGCTCTGTAAAGTAATCAACACAGAGAAGGATAATGTCATACTACAGAGGAAGTTAGAGGTTTGGGGAAGCTAGAGGTTTGGGCAGAGCAATGGCAAATGAAGTTTAATGTGGATAAATGTAAGGTTATGCACTTGGGGTAATGTCGGGGTAGGAAGACAGACAAGTGAGCACTAATATACCCGCCACTCAGTCCCTGCCTACTTGCAACGACCCGCCCTAGGCGACGGGGTACAACTGGGCGACGGTCCCTACAGTCAATAGGTGCATGACAGACAAACATACAAGGGTACAAAGAAGCCAGGGAAATGGGGAAGTTGCCCACGGGGACACCGTGAGCAACAAGCGAAGTGAATGAGCCGAGTCAAACCAGGAGATGAGCGAGGTACAAAAACGCAGAGCAGAAGAGTGGTCAGTAAAGACAAGGTCAATCACAAGCAGAGGATCAGTAGTTCAAGAAGCTGAAGCAGGGCCAGGAAACCAGCAGAGAAGAATCACAAGCAAAGGAGGAACAGGAAAGGCAGGTATAAATAGACAGAGGGCGGGAGCTAGCTCCGTCTGGCCAGGCTGTGATAGGCTCTCCCACTCCTAAGCCTGCCATCCTGGGTGGTGGAAGATGGAGTCAGTCTCACAGACATAGAAGCAGGTGCAGACTGATTACCTATGGGCGTCGACACAGAAGTTGTGTCTGGCAGATCCTTTACAGTACCCCCCCTTTTATGAGGGGCCACTGGACCCTTTCTAGGTGGACCTGGTTTATTGGGGAAACGAAGGTGGAACCTCCTGAGCAATACCCCAGCGTGAACATCCCGGGCGCGTACCCAAGTCCTCTCCTCAGGCCCGTATCCCTTCCAATGGACGAGGTACTGGAGGGAGCCTTGGACCATCCTGCTGTCCACAATCTTGGCCACCTCGAATTCTACCCCCTCAGGGGTGAGAACAGGGACCGGAGGTTTCCTCGAGGGAGCCAAGGACGGGGAGCAGCGTTTAAGGAGGGAGGCATGAAACACGTCGTGTACTCGAAAAGACGGGGGCAACTCCAGTCGGAAGGAGACAGGATTAAGGACTTCAATGACCTAGTATGGCCCTATAAACCGGGGAGCAAACTTCTTGCATGGGACTTTAAGGCGCAAATTTTTTGACGATAGCCACACCAGATCCCCGACCACAAACAAGGGGTTAGCAGAGTGTCTTCTATCTGCCTGAGTCTTTTGTATGCTCTGGGACGCCTCTAGGTTCTTCTGAACCTGGGCCCAGACTGTGCACAGTTCCCGATGAACGACATCTACCTCGGGATTGTTGGAACTACCAGGTGAAACGGAGGAGAACCGTGGATTAAACCCAAAATTACAGAAAAAGGGGGAGACCCCTGACGAGTTACTGACCCGGTTATTAAGGGAAAATAAAGAACATAGTAAGCCCGCTGGTCGGGACCTGGGAGTCTTGGACCTAGCACAAACTTCACAAGCGGCGACATAGGCCTTAACGACTTTGAGCAACACAGGCCACCAATAGTTTCTGGCAATGAGGTGCTTGGTACCCAGGATGCCTGGATGGCCAGATAGTGCAGAGTCATGATTTTCCCTAAGAACCCTTAGCCGGAATTGCAGGGGAACAAACAGCTTGTTCTCAGGAAGGCTCCCGGGAGCTGAGCCTTGATCAGCCGCAATTTCAGAGACTAAATCAGAATCAATAGAGGAAATGATTATACCTGGAGGCAAAACACAAGCAGGATCTTCCTCCGAAGGAGGGCTGGCCATGAAGCTACGCGACAGTGCATCAGCCTTAATATTTTTAGACCCAGCCCTATAGGTGACCAAAAAGTTGAATCTGGTAAAAAATAACGCCCATCGAGCTTGTCTCGGGTTTAGCCTCCGGGCAGATTCTAGGAAAACCAGATTCTTGTGGTCGGTAACGACCGTTACCTGGTGCCTAGCCCCCTCCAGGAAGTGGCGCCACTCTTCAAATGCCCATTTAAAGGCTAAGAGTTCATTGTTGCCAATATCATAGTTACTCTCAGTAAGTGAAAACTTCCTGGAGAGGTAGGCACAGGGGCTGAGATGGGTGAGGGACCTGGTACCCTGGGACAAGACAGCCCCCACTCCCACCTCGGACGCGTCAACCTCCACGATAAATGGCTCCATTTGGTTGGGCTGAACCAGCACTGGGGCCGAGATAAAGCACTTCTTAAGGACCTCAAAAGCCTACACAGCCTCAGGAGGCCAGTGGAGGAGATCAGCACCTTTGCGAGTGAGATCCGTAAGAGGCTTAGCAATGACCGAGAAGTTAGCAATAAATCTCCTGTAATAATTAGTGAACCCCAGGAAGCACTGTAACGCCTTCAGGGAGGCAGGTTGGACCCATTCCGCCACAGCCTGGACCTTGGCGGGGTCCATGCGGAATTCATGAGGAGTGAGGATTTGACCCAAAAACTGTATCTCCTGCACCCCAAACACACATTTTTCGGTCTTAGCAAACAGTTTGTTTTCCCGAAGGGCCTGGAGCACCTTCCTGACATGCTCAATGTGGGAGGACCAGTCCTTGGAAAACACAAGTATGTCTTCAAGGTACACTACAAGAAATACCCCCAGGTAGTCTCTTAAAACCTCATTTATGAAATTCTAGAAGACCGCGGGAGCATTACACAACCCAAAGGGCATAACGAGGTATTCGAAATGACCTTCGGGTGTGTTAAACGCAGTCTTCCACTCATCCCCCTCTTTGATGCGGATAAGGTTATAAGCCCCCCGTAGATCAAACTTAGAGAACCATTGGGCCCCCTGAACCTGATTGAAAAGATCAGGAATCAAAGGAAGGGGATACTGGTTCCTTACAGTGACCTTATTCAAGTTTCGGTAGTCAATGCATGGCCTAAGACCACCATCCTTCTTCCCTACGAAGAAGAAGCCAGCACCTACCGGAGAAGTAGAGGGGCGAATGTAACCCTTTGCCAGGCATTCCTGGATATACTCTCTCATGGCTTCACGTTCGGGACAAGAGAGATTAAATATCCTACCCTTAGGGAGCTTAGCTCCTGGTACCAGATCAATTGCACAATCGTATTCTCTATGAGGTGGTAACACTTCGGAGGCCTCTTTAGAGAAATCATCAGCGAAGTCCTGAACAAACTCAGGTAGAGTGTTCACCTCCTCAGGGAGAGAAATAGAATTAACAGAAAAACATGACGTCATGCATTCATTACCCCATTTGGTAAGATCCCCAGTATTCCAGTCAAACGTGGGATTATGCAACTGCAACCACGGAAGGCCTAAAACGAAATCGGACGATAATCCCTGCATCACCAGTACAGAGCACTGCTCCAAATCCATGGAGCCAACAAGGAGTTCAAAAACAGGGGTATGCTGTGTAAAATAACCATTAGCAAGAGGAGTGGAGTCGATACCCACTACCGGGACAGGTTTAGGCAAATCAAACAATGGCATAGCTAGAGACATAGCAAATTCCACAGACATAATATTAGCAGAAGACCCTGAATCCACGAAGGCACTGCCGGTAGCAGACCTACCACCAAAAGAGACCTGAAAGTGAAGCAAGATTTTATTAGGTTTCATCTTTACGGGAAATACCTGTGCGCCCAAGTGACCTCCCCGATGATCACTTAGGCGCGGAAGTTCTTCCGGCTGCTTATTCTTACGCCTAGGACAGTTGTTCACTTGATGCTTGTCATCCCCACAGTAGAAGCAGAGACCATTCTTCCTGCGGAACTCACTACGTTGTTGGGGGGACACGGAGGCCCCGAGTTGCATAGGTACCTCCGAGTCTTCCGTGGAAGAACGAAGCAACGGAACCTCGGGATGCATCATGGGGGAGTCAGAGGAGAGGGAACAAAAACATTCAAGTCGTCGTTCCCTGAGACGTCGGTCAAGTCGTACCGCTAAAGTCATAACCTGATCTAGGGAGTCAGCAGAGGGATAGCTAACTAGCAGGTCTTTCAGGGCGTTCGACAGACCCAATCTAAACTGGCACCTCAAGACAGGGTCATTCCACCGAGAAGCTACACACCACTTCCTAAAGTCAGAACAATACTCCTCTACAGGTCTCTTACCCTGACGTAAGGTCACCAGCTGACTCTCGGCAAAGGCAGTCTTGTCAGTCTCGTCATAAATGAGCCCGAGAGCAGAAAAGAAAAGATCAATGGAGGAAAGTTCAGGGGCGTCAGGAGCCAAGGAGAAGGCCCATTCTTGGGGCCCGTCCTGGAGCCAGGACATAATTATACCCACCCGCTGGCTCTCAGAACCTGAGGATTGGGGCTTTAAGCAAAAATAGAGCCTACAACTCTCCCGAAAGGAGAAAAAAGTCTTCCGGTCCCCTGAGAATCGGTCAGGCCACTTGAGGTGGGGTTCGAGAGGTGAGGTGGGGGGCACTACCAGGGAAGCATCACGCAGGTTGTCCCTCTGAGCCAGGGCCTGGACCTGTAGGGAGAGGCCCTGCATCTGCTGAGCCAGGGTCTCAAGGGGTTCCATAGATGTGTCAGGGACCAGGGTAGACTAGTTATATGGGCCTGTGATTATGTAATGACAGGGTAGGGAGACAGACAGGTGAGCCCTACTCTACCCGCCACTCAGTCCCTGCCTACTTGCAACAACCCGTCCTAAGCGACGGGGTACAACTGGGCGACGGTCCCTACGCTCAGTAAGTGCAAGACAGACAAACAGACAAGGGTACACAGAAGCGAGGGAAACGGGGCAGCTGCCCACGGAGACACCGTGAGCAACAAGAGTAGTGAACGAGCTGAGTCAAACCAGGAAAGAACGAGGTACAAAACGCTGAGCAAAAGAGTGGTCAGAAAGCTAAGGTCAATAACAAGCAGATCATGAGTAGTACAAGCAGCAGCAGCAAGCCAGGAAACAAGCATAGAAGAATCACAGGCAAAGGAGGAACAGGAAAGGCAGGTATAAATAGACAGTGGGCAGGAGCTAGCTCCGTCTGGCCAGGCTGTGATAGGCTCTCCCACTCCTAAGCCTGCCATCCTGAGTGGTGGAAGATGGAGTCAGTCTCACAGACATAGGAGCAGGTGCAGACTGATTGCCCACGGGTGTCGACACAGAAGCTGTGTCTGGCAAATCCTTTACAGAGAGTACACGGATGTCGTCCGTGTGCTGTCCATGGTTTTCACACACCCATAGACTTCTATTGTCGACTAGGTGTGCAAAAATGCACCACTATAGGACATGCAGTTAGTGTCACGCAACGGACACTCGCTGTGTGAAAACTCACGCATGTCTGAATAGTCCCATTGAAATGAACGGGTCCGTGTGCTGTGAGTTATTTTAACGCACACGGATGAGAATTACGCTCATCTGAATGAGCCCTAGGATGTAGCAGTCCTTACCAGGGCTGTTATAATGCTCGTTCTGCAAATATAGAGATGACAGTGTGAACTTTGCAAAATAAGTAAGTAAAGTAAGCTCATGGTGAGAGCCCTGATAAAGGGCTTCACTATAGTCATCTCGACAGGGATGTGCAGAGATCAGCTTAAACAGCTGCTGATCGGGAAGTCCAATCCACGAATGTTTATCACTGTAATTATTACACTGAAACAGAAGATGGTAACGAAAGGGAAATGGGAAACCTCGTATACATTAGTGGCACAGACTTGTATCCCCGATGCTGTATGTAGTAATAGTCATAGCAGCAGTGTCGGGAGCGCACACACATGCAAGCAGTGCTGTGATAATATCACAGTGCCACATACTGGATGTGTACAGAATGGGGCTTTGTATCACCCACTAAATCAGAAAAGCCAAGGAAAGAGAAGCAGGACCATGCCATGAAAAAGTGGAAAACGGGAGGTAAGAAAACATTACGAAGGAGGTATAACATGTTTATTTTTAATAGAAAATTTGTTTTGGGGAAGAACATTTTTAAAAGGGAAGATGGGAATACCCCTTTAAGTGACAGTACGACTATGATTGGTTTTAGAAGTTGGAAAGATTAGAATGTGTTTTATCATTCTGCTCATCTGTTTTTAATATTTCTCTTGGTAAGCAACATGGATGCACACCTTAATCTTAAAAACAACAACAAAGAATAATATCTAAGAAAACAGAAATGACTAAAATTAGGAAGCGATGTACATAATCATTTTCTTTTAATGTTGTTTCATCTGTTAAAATGGGCATCTGAGCAAGTATGTGTCTGGTAGATATAACTTTCATTTAAACTAAAAAGGGTTAACAATAAAATGAAAAATTTTTAAAAACAATTTTAATGGTCAGACATATTTAATCTGTCTCCTAAAACGTGTAAATGTTTAGTGAGAAAATAATTTACACATTACTAAAAAATAGTCATAGCTCTAATTTAAAGTTTTGCGTTTACAATATGCTTGCCTAGAGGTTACAGTTAAATAAAGTAACATCATTTAATTCTTCTTCGTTCTCTCTGCACAGACTTGCCTTCATAATGCGCATGAAGTCGTTTTCACAGGTTTATGCTAGGTGCAAGCAAATTGTAAGCCTGCTGTTGACTCCAAACAAAACTGTGATTATTATCATATTTTCTTAGATCAATTATATAGAAATAACCAAAGTTTAAAAAAATAAGTCTATTGAAAAGGGTCGACTAATACTTGTCACATTCAGTAGATGTTAGTAGGTCAAGGCCTGTAGGTTTCTGACATTTTTTATTTATTTCTGTTTACGGTTCTTGTGCTGAATCAGAATGAAGGTCTTTCACATTATTGAGAAAGAAGGGCCTAAAAATGTGTTGGATGAAGAGACTCGCCAGTCGGGGAGCAGAAGTTAGGCCGGTCAGCGGGATAAAATGTGCCATCTTCTAGAACCGGTCCACCACCACCCAGACAGTGTTGCATCCTGCTGAGGGGGGAAGGTCTGTGACAAAGTCCATAGCAATGTGCTGCCAGGAGGCATTGGGTACAGGCAAAGGTTGAAGCAGGCCAGCAGGCTTGGAGTGAGTAATTTTGTTAGAAGCACACAACGTGCAAGAAGAGACAAAGTCCAGAACATATTTAGGTAGCGTGGGCCACAAGAATTGACGAGCAATCAGGTCTCGTGTTTTATAGACACCAGCGTGCCCAGCCAGTTTAGAACTGTGTCCCCAGCAGAGAATTCTTATCCTGTCTGCCAACCGAACAAAAGTCCTCCCCGAAGGGATGTCTCTAACCTGCAAAGGAGTAGCAGTGACAATGCAGGACGGGTCAATGATAGTTTGAAGGGAATTCACCGTGTCCTCCGTCTGAAATGACCTGGACAGGGCATCGGCCCTCACATTCTTGTCAGCGGGACAAGAGTGAAACACAAATTTGAAACGGGTGAAGAACAGCGACCACCTGGCTTGATGGGGATTTAGTCGTTGAGCGAACTGAAGGTAGGTGAGGTTCTTGTGGTCGGTAGATCAGGATGGGGTGATCTGCGCCTTCCAGCAGATGTCTCCACTCCTCCAGAGCCAATTTGATGGCCAGTAGCTCCCGATCCCCAAAAGAGTAATTGCGCTCTGCAGAAGAAAAACTCTCGAGTAGTAGCCACATACTACTGCCTTTTCTTTGGAGCTCCTCTGGAACAGAAGTGCACCTGCACCAACAGAGGAAGCGTCCACCTCCAATGAGAACTGCAGAGATACATCAGGATGATGGAGGATCGAGGCTGAAGTGAAGGCTTTCTTGAGGCAATAAATGCGGACTCTGCCTCTGGGGTCCACACCTTGGCGTTCACACACTTCTTGGTAAGGGTGGAAATAGGAGATGTCAGTGATGAGAAGTTTGGGATAAACTGACGGTAGAAATTGGCGAATCACAGGAAACGCTGTATGGACCTCAGGCCTTGAGGATGTGGCCACTCCTGGACAGCTCTCACTTTCTCAGGGTCCATCTTGAGACCTTGATCCGAGATTATGTAACCCAGGAAGGGCAGAGAACTCCTCTCAAAGATGCACTTCTCCAGCTTGGCATATAAACGATTCTCCCTTAATCATAGCAGAACTTGACGGACATGCCTCCGATGAGTAGTCGGATCTGGGGAGAAAATCAAAATATCATCGAGATAAACAACAACACAGATATAGTGAGGAGATCTCTGAAGATATCATTCACAAATTCCTGGAAGACCGCGTTACATAGTCCAAATGGCATCACCAGGTATTCATAGTGCCCTTCTCGAGTGTTGAACGCCGTCTTCCACTCGTCCCCTTGATGGATTCGGATCAAATTATAAGCCCCACGCAAGTCTAGTTTAAAAAAAAATTCTAGCTCCTCGTATACGGTCAAACAGTTCAGATATAAGTGGCAACGGGTATTTGTTCTTGACCGTGATCTGGTTGAGACCACGGTAGTCAATGCAGGGTCGAAGGGATCCATCTTTCTTTGTAACCCGTTAGTGACCGCCAATACGCCTTTTAACGGCGGCCACTAACGGGTTTTATTCTGATGCATATGCCTTTTTACGGCACTGCATCAGGATAAAGTAAACAGAGCAGGGAGCTGAGGGCTGGGGGCATCCCTGCTCTGCCGTGTGAGATCGATATTAGTATCGATCTCACCCGTTTAACCCTTCAGATGCGGTGCGCAATAGCATGCACCGCATCTCAGTGCTTTTGGAGAGAGGGAGGGAGCTCCCTCTCTCTCCCACCGACACCCGGCGATAAGATAGCCGAGTGTCTGTGTCTCCAATGGCAGCAGGGGGCCTAATAAAGGCCCCAAGGTCTGCCTGGAGCGAATGCCTGCTAGATCAATTTAATAAAGTTAATTTTAAAAAAAAAATGGAAAAAAAATGGAAAAACCCAGCTTTTCCCCTTACAAAATGCTTTACTATTAAAAAAACAAAATAAAGTAAAAAGTTACACATATTTGGTATCGCCGCGTCCGTAACGACCCCGACTATAAATGTATTGCATTATTTAACCCGCACGGTGAACGCCGTAAAAAATGTAATAAAAAACTATGGAAAATTGCTGTTTTCTGTGAATCCTGACTTTAAAAAAAATGTGATAAAAAGTGATCAAAAAGTTGCATCTATTCCAAAATGGTACCAATAAAAACTACAAGTATTCCCGCAAAAAAAAAGCCCTCAAACAACCGCATCGGCGAAAAAATAAAAACGTTACGGCTCTTCAAATATGGAGACACAAAAACAAATAATTTTGAAAAAAATGCGTTTTTACTGTGTAAAAGTAGTAAAACATACAAAAACTATACAAATTTGAGAGCGTTGCAATCATAACAACCCGCTGAATAAAGTTATTGTGTTATTTATATCACACGGTAAACACCGTTGATTTAAGACGCGAAAAAGAGTGGCGGAATTTCAGGTTTTTGTCTATTCCCTCCCAAAAAAAGTTAATAAAAGTTAATCAATAAAAAATATGTCCCCCAAAATGGTGCTATTAAAAAAGTACAACTTGTCCCGCAAAAAACAAGACCTTATACAGCTATGTTGATGCAAAAATAAAAAGGTTATAGCTCTTGGAATGCGACGATGGAAAAACGTAAAAAATGGCTTGGTCATTAAGGTTTAAAATAGGCTGGTCATTAAGGGGTTAATGAAGAAGAACCCAGCCCCGGCCGGGGAGGAAGACTTTCGTATGAAACCCCTCTCCAAATTCTCCTTGATATAGGCCGACATGGATAGGACTCTGGCAAGGAGAGAGGATATACTCGGCCACGGGGGAGAGAGGCATTAGGAACCAGTTCAATGAGGCAGTCATAAGTCTGATGTGGAGGCAACGTCTCAGCCTCCCTTTTGCTGAAGACATCTGCAAACTGAGCAAGCTGGGGGGGCAGTCCCGCCAATGACTGAGGCAGAGGAGGCAGGACAGGATGAATCTGCAACAGACAATGACCAAGGCACTTCGAGCCCCATTGTAGAACCTCTCTAGAATTCCAGTCCAGGACTGGGGCAGCCTCAACGGCTTGGTTTTAGAAATGATGGGATCCGGCAGAGGCAGTCCATTCACTGAGGCAACAGCCAATGATGTCTCCAGGGGGACTGTAGGCAACTGAAGATGATCCACTAGCTCCTTTTGGATGAAGTTTGGCGCAGACCCAGAGTCAAGATAGGCAGAAACATGATGCGTCCTCTTGCCGGATACTAGGTTCACAGGAATAGTCAGCTTGGAACAGAATGCTTTATTAGGTACCGTTCCACCTAGGGTTGTCTCTCCAACCAATCCTAGGCAATGGTCTCTGGGGACACAGATGCACAATATGGCCTCCGGGGCCGCAATACAGACAAAGTCCAGAAGTGCATCTGCGTTGTTTCTCCTGGATAGACAATTTGACATGGTTCATCGTAGGATCATCTGGTGGGATGACTGAGGAGGATAGTAAAGATTGCTGGAAAGTAGAATCCAGCCTGGGAAGTTCTCTCTCCCAGAGAACCTCTTGGGAATGCTCCCAGATCCTCATGTCAACCCGGGTGGCAAGTAGGAAAAGATCGTCCAGGGTAGATGTCAGATAGCGAGCGGCCAGCTCGTCCTTAATCCCCGAAGACAGTCCCTGCCAGAATGTGGCCACCAAAGCCTCATTGTTCCAGGTTAACTCAGCAGCAAGGATACGGAACCGAATTGCATACTCGCCCACGGAGAGGTCTCCCTGGTGTAGGATTAGCATAGATGCAGCAGCTGAAGAAACTCACCCAGGTTCCTCAAAGATCGAGCTATAGAAATAAAGATCGAGCGGAAGGTCCGTAAGAAGCACTGCAAGTCACGGGTCTCTGGTCCCTGATGTTCCCACAGAGGATTTGCCCATGCCAGGGCTTTGCCAGTAAGGAGAGAGATGCTGAAGACGATCCTGACGTCATCCCAAGAGAAGGACCTGACATGTAGTCGATCAGGCACTGATTCAAAAATCCCCTGCAGGTCCTCGGGTCTCCATCATAGTGTGTAGGTATCGGCAAGAAGCACAGGGGGTCGGCACTGGTACAGACAGGAAGGGTAGCAGGAGGAACAGCAGGAATGGGTGCTTTGACGACTGTGGTTGGAGCAAGCAGCCGATGGGTAATGGCGTTTACCGACAGAATGACTTGGTCTTGCCATGAAAGGAGGTCTTGCATCTCGGCCAGCACGGCTTGTGTCGTCAAGGACTCAGGTTGACCAGAGGGGTCCATAGCCTGAGCGTACTGTCATGATTTGTGGGTATGTGGACCCACTAGGCCGCACCGCCATAGCCGGGAGGTAGCTGGCCAAACAACAGGGAACCCC
The DNA here is from genome assembly GCF_050947455.1 of Rhinoderma darwinii. NCBI lineage: Eukaryota > Metazoa > Chordata > Amphibia > Anura > Rhinodermatidae > Rhinoderma > Rhinoderma darwinii. The sequence continues at coordinate 540,159,686 of NC_134687.1, read as the reverse complement.
AGCAATAAAAAGTCCTGCACAAGGGTACCTGGATAGTCCAGACAGTGGCCGCAGCTCAGGCACGGATGGAGGTGGGTGCAGCAGGTAACGCCAGACGTGGCGGATGACAGAGGGTGCCACAGGTTGCGCCAGACGGGGCGAATCCCTCTGGACGTGGCAGATGACACAGGACGTGGTGGATGACACAGGATGTGGAAAACAACAGCAGGTGCAGTAGACACAACTCCAACTAGTAGACACAGGAACAATTACACAGCACGGGATACAGGAACAGGTAACAGGGCACGGGTAACAACTGAAACGGGAAACAGTATGGGACCATTTGCAAGACAGACTAGGGATAACTAACAACTCTCAGGCAAGGATCAGATGGGCTGGGGCCCTCTTATAGTCCAGGAAATCATGTGTGTTGATGATGATGATTTCTTACATGTGTGCGCGCTGGCCCTTTAAGAATGGGCACGAGCGTGCGCGCGCACCCTACGGGACACAGCGGACCGGAGCGGAAGTGAGCACTGGCGTCTCCTAGGGAGACCAGTGCTCACAAATCCATGGCTGCGTGCGTCAGGGGGTGAGTAGACCCGACGGCCCTCGGCCATGGACGCTACACATGTGTTCTACTATATGTACACATTTTTTTTTATAATTTGATAAATAATTTGTTTAGCTGTCATGCGTAAAGTTGTAACAAACTTCCCTATAGTACATAGAGAATAAAATATATCACCTGTATCATTTATGTGTATATTACTGGTATGTTGACAGAATCATTTTCACATGTAGTGGTAAATTGTGAAATCAGAAATTATCAATGTGTTACTTATTTATAAAAGTGTAATGTTCAGTGTGGGTTTTTTTTGTGTGTGTGTTTCTTTTCTTCTACTGTATGTTAATCTAATAACTTGGGAAACATCCAGTAGCAGGTAGCACCTGTACAGTGATACAATATATAATAAAGCCATTGCTTAGCATTATCTTTATTTCCTTGTGAAGCACAATGACTTGCACCTGCTTTATTTAGGCACTCAGGTGACTTCTCCACAATTTTACATGCCTATAAGATAAGTCCATTGTGTTAGCCAAGGTTTATCTTTTTATTTCCAAATGTGTTAATGATTATTGGTATACAAAAAGTTAAAAAAAATACTTTATTATATGCAGTAATTCCATAAATAAAACTATTGATACTCGGAATTAATTTGATACACAATTTTAATTTGGAAACATTTCATAGTTTAGTTTAAAGAGGTGAAGAATTTAAACCTGCTAGAAAATAGAATTATAATCTTATATCTGGTAGAACATTGGCCATTGGAGAATAATGGTTTTAAGCTTTAGAAGTGACAAATACTTTATCACATTGAAGTACATTTCAGTTTTAGAAAAACACCAACATCTAATCAGATGGATAGGATCAGTTAGGTGGTGTTTGCTTTTACAGCAAGGCATAAGGGTATGTTCACACGGCCAAATTTCAGACGTAAACGAGGCGTATTATGCCTCGTTTTATGTCTGAAAATACGGCTCCAATACGTCGGCAAACATCTGCCCATTCATTTGAATTTGCCGACGTACTGTGCAGACGACCTGTTATTTACGCGTCGTCGTTTGACAGCTGTCAAACGACGACGCGTAAAAATACAGCCTCGGCAAAAGAAGTGCAGGACACTTCTTTGGACGTTTTTGGAGCTGTTTTCTCATAGACTCCAATGAAAACAGCTCCAAAAACGGACGTAAAAAACGCCGCAAAAACGGAGTGAAAACGCCGCGAAAAATGCGAGTTGGTAAAAAAACGTCTGAAAAGCAGGGTCTGTTTTCCCTTGAAAACAGCTCTGGATTTTCAGACGTTTTTGTTGGCTACGTGTGAACATACCCCAACAATGTGTTAGTTTTGCATTGGTAAAATGTCTGACCTCATTGTAGAAAGAAAAAGGAGGCTTCTAAAGTTTAAGGCTGTGTAAACCTTTGAAAGGCTATTATTATTATTATTATTATTTTTCTTATCAGTGTGTTATGTGTAACTTTGTATATACTTTTTATTAGATATCAATTTAACTTTTTTAGATACAGCTGCTCTGTATTTCCTATAAAGAGCAGCTGTATCTAGCGCTATTCACTGAATCCGTCAGTCCCGTATACCTGACGGGTTCAGTGTCAGCGGGTCATCTGTGTCTCTGACACGAAGGATCCACCTGTAATTTATCACATCTAAGTTCATAACTTAGATGTGATAGTTTACAGGTGGATCCCCTCTGTCACTGAAGCCATCAGGTCCGCGGGACCGTCGGATTCAGTGAATAGCGCTAGATACAGCTGCTCTGTATAGAGAATACACAGCAGATGTATCTAAAAAAGTGAAAATAATTTTTAATAAAAAGTATTTACAAAGTTACACAAAACACAATGATACACCTTTTTAATAAAACAAAATGTTGCCTTTCAAATGTTTACATAGCCTGTAAGGCATCAGAATAAATGTATTCTTGTATCCTTTTCTTCTACCATATCAGATATTGTAACCACTAATGGTACTGGTTAAAGAGGTTGTCCAGTCTTAAAAAAAAAACTTGACCACTGTATTAGGAAAAATTCAGCATTTTTTAAATATAATTTGCGATTTAATTCCTCACAATTTTTAAGATCTCCGCTTTCTCAGTTAAAAAAATTATTTTCTGTGACATCCAGATGCTGAATACCATTAGAGACATAAAACTTTGCACAGTGGAGGGTTTGTTTCAATGTATCCAGTCAATATGATCCTTTCTGAGATTCACAGCCTGTCCTCAGGCTAATAACTATTACCTATATAATTCAATTGTGGAACAGTGGATGTAATGAAGAAATAAGGTTTTGTTCACATCTTTGTCAGAGCTCCTTTCAGGCATTCAGTTGGAGCTTTCCATCAGAACGGAACCCTGACTGAAACAAACGAACGGAAACCATAGGTTTGCATCACCATTGATTTCAATGGAGATGGATCTGGTGCCAATCACTTTCGTCAAAACGACGGAACCCTTGCACAACGGAGACAAATGGAGATCCATCTCCATTGAAATCAATGGTGATGCAAACGGACACCTATGGTTTTCGTTTGTTTCAGTCACGGTTCAATTCTGACGGAAAGCTCAGACGGAACACCTGAACGGAGCCCTGATGCAGATGTGAACAAAGCCTAATCAAGCAGAGATCTTATCAATGGTGAGGAATTGTAGCACAAAGTGTAATAGAAAGAACTTTACATTGTGCAATGATTATGTTTTATTTATATACAATTGGAAAACCCCTAAATGGAAGAAATTTAAATAATATAGGTTGTTTTAGGAAGATTACTTGGAAACAAGGGAAATGTCAAATAAACAGAAAGTTTTTTGCATATTCATATCTTCTCAAGATGATGTGGTGAGCTTGTGGTGATGTTGGTGAATGATAGAAATGTTGTTGGTTCAAATAACTCCACTGTTGTGGCCATTTTCCAGTCACACAATGCTGGTTTGCTTATGTGTCACTGGGTAGAGGGTTGCACAAAAACATACTGAAATTACAAACTACCCAAATCTTGTTTAGAGGCAAACATTGTACAGTAGATTAAAATACACATACTTTACTTTGGCAAAATAATTTTTGACAGAAATTGTTCTTGAACAGCCTGTAACTGTGACGTGATAGAAATGTCTACAATATGAATAACGGCATCCGGTAGCAGTCTAAATACATGTCCATTACAGACAATTCAAGCTTAATTTTGTAAATATCTAGGTATGCCAGGAAGTACCAGGAAGGAATAGCTGGAGCCGAAAGACTCAGCTGTACTGTGGTATCGTAAGAAAACTAGTAAATTGTAATGTCATTCAATGCTCAGGCAGAAATAACAGAGTTACCTCTCTCAATATATCTATACAATGAATACATTTTGTATTAAAGAAGACAAGCAAAATAATGCTAATGAGGATTGGAGCTGGAGACATAGTCATCACTTACAGAACTCGATTATAATTATTACAAGAATATAGAAATGTCATCCAAGTGATGCTAAGACATAGCGAGTAATATAGCTCTAATAAAATGTGTCTGAAATGCCAGAGAATGTGACATTAGGAATATTTGGAAGAGAGTAATTAAGAATGACAAAAATGACAAAAAAGGGAAAACAATGTGACACAATGCCATAGAAACAGATTTGAGGCATTGGGCACAGAGAACAGAATGGAGAGCGTAAATAACAATTGTTATAAGACTACGTTATAACATAAGCTAAAATGTCAGCAAAACTTTAAGCAAAAATAAAATACTTTGATTATTATATTGTATTGATATTAGGAAATCAATAGGCAGGCCAGCCTACATTTTAAAAAAGATCTTCAGTGAAAACACAGCTATCCATCACTGCACCCCTCCCACCTGATGGTCCATCCAGCACTTCTTTTATGTGTATTGTACTCATTTTTCTGCAGTCTAGCCTCTGGTTTGCATCTGATCACACACGATCTTGAAATTTAGATTTCACCAAGCTTTCTCTTCCTCTGTGCTTTGCTATCAATCCTATAATGTCTCAGTACAAAATAACAGGAGCAACTAAAGCATCTACCATCTCTGCCTGCTGGGATGATAGTATAATATTCCTTACCTTAATATTCTCCTATATAAAATAAGAGATTCTAAGTGTAGAGATAGGAGGGTTGAACTGTGATCTTCCCCATTAAAACGATGACAGGAATCTGTCTAATCATCAGCAGAAACAGTGATAGGAGTTTCTGTCCTCCCTGTGGAGAGCCTGTGTGGAGTAGTCCATGGAATTCCATCATATAGGACGTTCCAAGGCTTGTATGAGTGACACAGGATTATTACCATCCAGCAGTAATATAAAAAATAGACAGCACTCACGTCTTGCTGTATAAAAATAAATATAGTGATATTTAATCTGGTACGGCAATGTTTCAGCTCAACAGCCTTTCTCAAGGCTTTGAGAAGCAGCCTTATGCTCATCTCTTGTTGTTTCGGGCTCCATAATAATTTGAAAAAAAAGTTTTACCTTTTTTACCCATTTTTACCTTGCCCTGTTTACGTTTTTCCCTCTTTCTCCCCTTCTCTAATCTTCAAGTGGCCTTCCTGACCTTGTTTGGTCTTATACTTAACAGTAAGGGCCGATTGAGGGTCTCATGGATCTGTAGGTATATACCTGTATGTTCAATTAAATAAACACGTACATTAAATTTTGTGACTGTTTTCATGGAATATAGACAGCATGTTCTGTTGATTACAACGTGTATAACATGTATTCACAAGTTGCACCTGTTTCCCCAAGGGATAGAGTTGGGCAGTGGATCTTATAATGTGTGAAATTAGTTAACTAGGGCTAAGTGCAGATTGCGGCTGCTTGATTATATATCGACCATTCACAACCTTGCATTGTAGTCTTTTGCATGCAACGTTTGCCCGGTCTGGGTAGCAATGACACAATGATGCTGTTTGGACCTGGGTTTCCCCAACCCTGATGCTGAGGTTTACGTAGAGCTGTATGAAATATGGCGGTTTAGTTATTATAGCCCGTACAATACTTTTATGTTCTGTATGGAGCATAGATTTGTGCACCCTACCTTTATTGCTACACAGTACGGTAAATGCGTATACAAATATATTTATTTGCAATTTGATGAACGTAAGGGTCGATTTAATAACAAGCCATGTTAACTCTTATTCAAATGAAAGCTATCTAGTGAAGTACATGATTAAGATACAGTAACAAGCCATGTTACCTCTTATTTGAATGATTGTTGTGTATTGAATTGTATGGTGAAGGTAGAGATCCAGATCACTTTCAAGTAGTGATATTCTTCTATTTGCCTTATCAGCTGATTGCCCCATTGTACTGTAGTATTAGACTGAGTCCATGGTAACTGGGACAGATTGGAAGGATTTCCAATCGAACGACCAGGTTGTGAGCATGCTCACTTGCAGTGTTTACAAAAACTGATCAGCTTCAGTGATGTAGCCGGTTTTCTTATACCAGAACGAGAAGGTTGTGGTACAATTAATGGGTGGAGACAGGTTTGATAGGTGCAACGCACTAAATGCTTGTGGAACAACAGGTTACAGCAACACTGTTTTAATGTTCTCTTTACACTATACGTTATATGATTATTATTATTGATCGCGACTTACATTGCATTAAGTCGCGATCGATCTTACAGTCTTAAAGTACAGAGCCATTTACTTGAACTTGCATGCTGTTATTTTTGACTCATCATTGCAATATTTGGAATCCATTGATCCATAAAGAAGGCTTTGTGGCACAACTAGACAGGGTGGCCAGTAAAGTAATGATTGTAGTGTCCTTTGTTGTCTCCCACCACACCATGTCCTTTCAGGTAATATTTTATGACTGTTACCCAAGCCCGAATTGGATACCCATAAGGGTTCTACAGTCACTACTAAACATTTAAGATTATTTTTTTTGCATACACTAGTTAATAAATATGTTAATTGCAATCAAAATACTTCCCTCTACTAAATAATGTTAATAAGCATGCACAAATAATTGTATTATACTCATATTAATAGCATAATTTTCTATTTTCTTATTTTAGAAATTTAATTACATAGCTGTCTCCTTATTATAGAGGTCTTGAACCTATATTATGATAATAATTATTATTGATATTGCATATTGTTTACATGTTTATTGGGAAAGAATACCCACAAAGAGGAAAAATAATTATATTAAACATGATGTACAATAATGTGTTACCACTAGTGTAAACCAAAAACAAAAATGATGGATCCTAATGTAATAACTAAGAGGCACAGGCAACTTCACTTCCTAACATCCTACTGAGAAATCAGCATGTATTCCTTTTAACAAACAAAACAAAATTGATTGCATTAGTGGGGGTAAATCAGCTTGTGTCTTGTTTTCTTAATAACATAACAACATTGTTTGCTACTATATTGTTATTATGTTGTTCTAGGCCCTGACATTATGATTAGACATTCATATGTTGATCTCCAGTTCATGTTGGACTACAGCGAAAAAGAATATTTATCTCTTGTTGAGGTTCCAGAAAATTACATTGGTAGAAAGCCAGTTAATTGTCTAATTCCAGCTTGTCTATTGTTAGCAGTAAAAGGCACGGTGGGAGAGAGTACTTATGATATAATAACTCTAGGAGCTTATTATCCAACAGAAAACTTCTTCAAAACTTATTCCATACTATGGAGTTCACTCCAAGTAAATGTATACCACAGTAACAATAGGGCTTCGTCACAGCGCATACAATGGAATACAGTTCGAATCACACCCAGCCTATTAAATCATAATTATTTCTGTAGCGCCAAGAAACAAGCGGTAAGCCACCATACTGACGACAGCACTCAATGGCAGGATAGACAAACGCCAAGTGGGATCTAGTGCCTGCCGAAGGTCTGTGGACCGAAACGTTGCACGCACTTTGCCCATGGCATCGAATACAGTATAATAAAACTGAAAAATTTATGAACCACATTTGTTTGTGTGCCGAATACTTCTCATTTATACAGTAGTTACCAACTTTACTAGATTTGTTTTGGGAGTGCCAGCTACCCACTTTTATTCAAAACACAATACAGCCATACCTTGGGAATAAAAACATAAGCAAAGTGTTTGACCATTCAATTAAGAAAATATGTATTTAAGTGAAGTTTAATAATATCATAATTTGCACATCATATTTTGTGGAGAAAAGTTACTTGGATTTTGCCAAAATCATCTGACAGAATTAATTTTCACACTTTATTCTTGTTAGAAATTTTGTTGCTGTGGAAACAGTTACCGAAGCCATAAAAGCAGCACTCTCTCGCTGACACAAAATATTATTCAATTTGGATAACATTCAAACATGCATTTCTTTACAAAAAATATATATCTTGAATTTGAAATTTAAATGTCAATAAGCTTCAGGCAATGTGGAAAAGAAAATATGTGTCAAAATTTTAAATATGGGAAACAGTTACTCATACGAATGAAAATGTGAAGACTGATATGGAAAAGTTTCAAGCAAAACTAGAAGTAATTTAAATAATATGGTTAATGGCTTCTTGTGGGATTATTAAAAGGTTATGGACAAGAAATTGATAAAATGTTAATGTTTCCACTGATCGATGAAAAACAACTATTCATAAGAATTTAACTTTTTTCGGTGTTGAGTAGGCTATTTCTACTCTTATGACCCTCAAACACATTCATTAGCCATTATATAGAATATAGAAATTTAAGCAAACTAGTTGCTCACTCAACATGCACAGTATTGCTAAAAAGGTACAATCTAAAAAGATACACCTTCCTCCCTATGCCCTGAACATGACGGTATCAACTTTATTTAGAGAAGGTAGGAAATGTATGAGAGCATACGCTGATTAATCATAAGCCATTTTTAGACTCATACTATTACATCCAAGGCATAGTGTGAACAGAACTGTTTTTTGCAAGCATTTGCCTACCAGTGACCTGCATGAATTAATGTGGACCTACCAGGGGAATCATGCAGCCATATCTGTGTCACGTTGGCTACGTGGACCCACTGGGCTGTACCGCCTTGACGGTATGCCAGCTGGCCAACAGGACACAGGTCAGAGTCTATAGTTCGTATAGTGTACCTGTGGTAGCTCAGACGGTAGCAAGACAGGCTCGGCTGGGACTAGGCAGCAAGCAGGCGCCAGGCGTGGCGTAGCAGGACAGGCGTGGTACACAGCACAGCACGACTTCAGCTCAACACAGCACTTGACCAGGATAGCATGGGATACAGGTTACAGGTAGCAGCAACTGGAAACACTGGGAACTAGAAAATACTTAGACAGACTAGGGTAATGACAACAAGGCTCAGGCAAGGCAGGAAGGGGCTGGCTCCTCTTATAGTCCAGGGCTCATGGGCTAGTTTTGTACTAATTTCAGGTGCGCACGCACGCTCTTGTCTGCTCTTAAAGGGCCAGCGCGCACCTGAAATTTAAGAGCGGGCACGAGCGTGCGCGCTCACCCTACGGGACCGAGCCTGGAGAAGCGGAAGTCAGCGATGGCGTCTCCTGAGGAGGAGACGGGGACCAGCGCTCACAGTTCCATGGCTGCGGGCGTCAGGAGGTAAGTGAGCCTGACGGCCCGCGGCCATGACAATCTGTGGACAGCATGTGATAGATAGGGGACCACTGTGAACATTGAAAGGACATTTTTTCCGAACTGTGCAGTCTAAACTTTGAATTACTTATGTAAATTACATATTCATCCTCTCAGCACTTTGTCAGATGGTTGTAGCATGATTGCCTTTACAGGTCAACCTTAAAGGGATTGTCCGTTTATAGCAAATCAATGCTCTTATTTCTATAATTAAAAGTTATACAATGTTCTAATATACAGTACTTTCTGTATTAATTCCCCACAGTTTTCAAGATCTCTGCTTTTTGTTATTTAGTAGGTATATTCATTCTTTAATTCCAGAAAATACAATTCTGTCCATGGTCATGTGATGGACACACGGGTGCTGGAATCCTTAGAAGACACAGCTCTGATACACATACTGTAACTGTAACGATCCCAGCACCTGTGTGTCCATCACATGACCATGGGCAGAAATGTATCCACTCGAAGTAAAGAATGAATGTTCCTACTGAATAACCACAAGCAGGGATCTCGAAAACCGTGGAGAATTAATATAGAAAGTTTATTGGGAAATTGTGTAACTTATTATTATACAAATGATAACATTAGTTTGCTGAAACCAGACAACCCTTTTAAAGTGTACCTCCACTTGTATTAGCTATCTTGCCTATAGCAGCAGCACGCACTGTGTAAAATGTGTGCAGCCGCCTGCTCATAACTATGCAGTTAGGGATAGAGCGTCCTGCTCGTCCTATCCATAACCACTGTTAGCGCTATTTGATTCCATAGTACTGTTGGCCATTCTGGATACAACAGCCATTGGGACAAGCAGGGGTACATTTTAAAGCATGGATTCAATACAAAAGAACATTTCAATTTTTCCCTGCCCTCCTTGTAAGCCCCTCAGCAGACAACTAACTGTTGTATGATGATCTGCAGACTTTCTACAAGTTGCTCCTGTATTATAGAAACATTCTCACTTCTAAAGAGATCAAGTCTGATATGGAACAAAATAAGTAAATATATATATATATATATATATATATATATATATATATATATATATATATATATATACAGGGTGGGCCATTTATATGGATACACCTAAATAAAATGGGAATGGTTGGTGATATTAACTTCCTGTTTGTGGCACATTAGTATATGGGAAGGGGGAAACTTTTCAAGCTGGGTGTTGACCATGGCGGACATTTTGAAGTCGGCCATTTTGCATCCAACTTTAGTTTTTTCAATGGTAAGAGGGTCATGTGACACATCAAACTTATCGAGAATTTCACAAGAAAAACAATGGTGTGCTTGGTTTTAAAGTTACTTTATTCATTCATGAGTTATTTACAAGTTTCTGACCACTTATAAAATGTGTTCAAAGTGCTGCCCATTGTGTTGGACTGTCAATGCAACCCTCTTCTCCCACTCTTCACACACTGATAGCAACACCGCAGAAGAAATGCTAGCACAGGCTTCGAGTATCCGTAGTTTCAGTTGCTGCACATCTCGTATCTTCACAGCATAGACAATTGCCTTCAAATGACCCCAAAGATAAAAGTCTAAGGGGGTCAGATCGGGAGACCTAGGGGGCCATTCAACTCGCCCACGACAACCAATCCACTTTCCAGGAAACTGTTCATCTAGGAATGCTCGGACCTGAGACCCATAATGACATAAATAACTCATGAAAGAATAAAGTAACGTTAAAACCAAGCACAACATTGTTTTTCTTGTGAAATTCTCGATAAGTTTGATGTGTCACATGACCCTCTTCCCATTGAAAAAACTAAAGTTGGATACAAAATGGCTGACTTAAAAATGGCCGCCATGGTCAACACCCAGCTTGAAAAGTTTCCCCCCTCCCATATACTAATGTGCCACAAACAGGAAATTAATATCACCAACCATTCCCATTTTATTTAGGTGTATCCATATAAATTGCCCACCCTGTATATATATATATATATATATATATATATATATATATATATATATATATATATATATATATATATATATAGTATGTATACACATATAATTTATTTATTTATGTACTCTGTTTTCTTTCTATATAGACATGGTTTATATGCAGTGATGATAACTTAGATTTTTACTGTATTTTTTTTACTTAGCTTAAAAGGTGTTTTCCGATGATACATTTTAATTGCATATGGATTTTGGGCTGTTCAGTGCTAGATGCCAGTATTAATGACAATGGGAGATGTGGTCAAAGCCGAGCAATCTTTCCACTGGAAATGCCGACCATTGACAACAATGGGGGCCATGTGGTCGGACTTCCCACAGGTCAGACTTTTGGGGAACATCTAGTCCATATGCCTTAAAATATATCGGACATAATCCCCTTTCATAGAGACTTTACAAAGTATGTTAGTTTAGAGATATTTATTGAAAAACCTGTTGAAAAATGTAAATACCCAATACCCTAAAATCCTTCTGTAGACACTGGGTCCAAATGAACTGTTAACGTTTTATCAATATTTGCCATTTGACTTACTGCTAAATAGTGAGTTGGAAGTTTCATCACATATTGTGGCAATTTGGGCTATGTTTATCAAACTGAGAATAATTAGCTAATTATAGATAAATGTCTCACAGGAGAAAGTAAATGGTTAGGTATGACCAACATTAGTTCAAGGCACCCTCAAAATGTCAGAAAATAGCGGACTCTACTATATCATAGCATAAAATTGAGAACCAAGAGTCACAGAGCTACATATCGAGTAGAAAAGATAAATTTTATTACATATAGTATAAACATACAACCAATTGATAAAAACATAGCGAGGTTTCTAAAAAGGAAAGAGAGAACAGGACATGTATATATTGGGCAGGAGTGGTGTGCAAAAGTACAGTGTAGTAATGTGTTGTCAAAAGAAACCACTATCTGTCATGTAGAAATGTCACACTGACGTATCAGTACATATCCAATCAAAATCCCACGTATCCAATAGGTATCCCATGGTACTCTCAAGGGAAAGACTCAATCACAAGGAATGTATCGTGTGAACGTCCCATGGCATAAGGAACCATCAGAAATAAATAGACATCCCAAGGTGTAAAGGGCTACTCATCTGGAAACTACCAGAGGGAGCCGATAAACACAAACTTACCCATGGAAATAGAAGTGAGCCCGTGATCCATGTAAAAAGAATAACACCCCTTGAATTGACGTTCGTTTTTGACGGAACTAAAAGAAGTTGTCCTTGATATGTTGACGCATGCCACACAGTCACCGCAAGGGTAACAGCCCTGAATAGGGCCTCGTGTAGAGAAGGGGTTAAGTTGCAGAGGCACATAGTGACTCTTCACTAGTATATCTTTCAGATTTTTGTTTCTTCTAGCCGTCATGTGACGGTTGGTCGGTAGAGCCTTTGAAAATGCAGGTTCTGTGTGTAAGAATGGCCAGTGTTTCTCCAGAACTGATCTCATTGTTTGCCACTGGTTGTTGAAAGTGGAGATGAATCTAATTTTGTTATCCGTCTGATCTTTCTTTTTTCTACTTGTCAGATGTAGCAGATTCTTTCGTTCTGTATTTTTGGCCCGACTATATCCCTGTTTGCACCTTTGACTATATCCCCTGGCTTGAAATCTCTCTTTAAGATCTTGTGATTGTTTTTCAAATTTTTCCTCAGAGGAGCAAATCCGCTTCATTCTCAGGAACTGACCAACTGGGACAGCCTTTGTAGTGGAATATGGATGCGCTGAGGTGGCATGCAGGAGGGAATTAACTGACGTCTCCTTCCTATATACGTCTGTCTGTAGAACCCCCCCTATACCTGCCTCAATTGTCACATCCAAAAAATCCACTCTGTGTCTATCAAGGGTATGAGTTAATTTGATATTGAATGTGTTAACATTCAACATCTGCATAAACTCAATCAACAATTTTTCGGTACCTTGCCAGATGATGAGTACATCACGTATATACCGTAGCCAGCACTGCACATGGTCAGCGGCATGGGCACCGCCATCCTGCAGAACCTGTCTCTCCCAAAAACCGAGGAACAGGTTCGCATATGACGGAGCGCATGCCGCCCCCATCGCAGTGCCTTGCTTTTGTACATAGAAACTATCCTTGAAGACAAATAGATTGTGGGTAAGAATATATTATAACAGTTCAATAATCAGATTTTGCATCTGGCTGTCCCAGTTGCTCATCCCCAAGAAGAAGCGGACCGCGTTAACCCCATCTTGGTGTCGAATGCTTGTGTATAGCGACTCGACATCAGCCGTCACCAACAACATGTCTGATTCCAAAATTATCCCATCAATTCTCGTAAGCATGTCAGTGGTATCTTTTATATACGAGGGCAGGGTTTCAACCAAAGGTTTCAGATAAAAATCAATGAACCTACATATCGGGTCACACAAACCTCCTATCCCTGAGACTATAGGTCTCCCCGGTGGTTCCAGTGGGTTTTTGTGCACCTTTGGTAACAGGTAAAAGGTCGGGATTCTGGGGTATTGGACGGTAAGGCCATCAAATACTTTTTTGGGGATTATCCCTTTTTCCAAGGCTCTATCCAAAATTCTACCCAGTTCGGAAGAAAAGGTGCCCATCGGATTGTATGCAAGTTTTTCATATGTCCGTTTGTCATTTAGCTGACGAAAGGCTAAATGACATAGAGGTTAGTGGGCCAGATAACAATGTTCCCCCCCTTGTCTGCTGGTTTATATATCACATCTTTATAAGATTGTAGTTGTTTCAGGGCAGACCTTTGGGTCGCCATTAGATTATCGTATTGTTTGTTTATAGATATTTGTTGGAAATCTTCCATCACTAGTTTAGTGAAGATCTCCACTTGTGGACAGAGAGACATGGGGGGGAACCTTGTTGACCTCGGTACTATGGAGGTTGGAAACCCACCTTGTTGCTGGGAAATTTGTTCTTGTAATAGTTCCTCTAGAGCTAGTAAGGTTTCTTTTTCCAGCGTGCTGTTTAGGCCCATATCTATGTCTCCCCTGCTATGAAGTTTTCTCAGGATCAAATGAACAATGAAGGTCCTTCAGAGCTGTGAAGTAATCAAACGAATTACTTGGTGAAAATGTTAGTCCTTTGTTCAGGATATAGCATTGTGTGTCAGAGAGGGTATGCTTAGATAGATTAATTACCTCGAGATTTTTGGACTTTTGATAGGGGGGATGGGGTCTTGCGTTTAGCAACTTGTCTCTCTCTATTCCTTCTCGGAAAGATAGAATCTTGTCTGTTCATTGCTGTCTCCCCAGTCCATCTATTTCCTGTCTGTTCGTCCGAGGTCTAAGAGGACATGGACCCTGATCTAGAGCGGGATCCTATTTGTGGTTTCCCTTGCCGCCATTTGTACACTCTACCCTGCTGAAAGTCGGCAATATCCCTCTGAAACTTTTTAGTTTTAATGGAACAGATCTCCTGTTCCCACTTCTGGAAGTCTTTATCTAGATCCATATTTAGTTGATCTAATGCCTTACTTGAGAGGTCTTTTTTAAGAGACATTTGTATTTCCTCTATTTCTTTTTCAATTCCTACCAAGGTTGCTATATTTGACTGGATCAAAAGGTCCATAAAACCTCGTGAGCAGGTTGTTGATAATATCTCCCATTTATCTTTAAAGTTTTCTTCATCAGTGGGAAAAGAGGGGAAGACCTGAATTCTAAGACCCCTTGGAATAAGGCCCTTACTCAAGTATCTATCAAGAAAGGCCTTATTCCACCAGATCTTGGTCCTTTGTTTGAGCAATTCTTTTAACCTGCTAGTGGAGTCCCTCATATCCTTGCCATTGCTATCTAAAAGTGTGTTAAAATCCTCTTTAAAAACCTCATTTAGTTGCGAGATCCATGATTGGTCTCGCAAACGAAAATCCATATTAGGCCTGGAGCCAGAAGCTGTGAAAAACACAGAAAATACGATTATAGATAAATGTCTCACAGGAGAAAATAAATGGTTAGGTACGACCAACATTAGTTCAAGGCACCCCCAAAATTTTCAGAAAATAGCGGACTCTACTATATCATAGCATAAAATTGAGAACCAAGAGTCACAGAGCTACATATCGAGTAGAAAAGATAAATTTTATTACATATAGTATAAACATACAACCAATTGATAAAAACATAGCGAGGTTTCTAAAAAGGAAAGATATCTATGAATCACTCCAAAGTAGCATATAACCACAGGGATAGTATGAATATTATACCATAGAGAGAACAGGACATGTATATATTGGGCAGGAGTGGTGTGCAAAAGTACAGTGTAGTAATGTGTTGTCAAAAGAAGCCACTATCTGTCATGTAGAAATGTCACACTGACGTATCAGTACATATCCAATCAAAATCCCACGTATCCAATAGGTATCACATGGTACTCTCAAGGGAAAGACTCAATCACAAGGAATGTATCGTGTGAACGTCCCATGGCATAAGGAACCATCAGAAATAAATAGACATCCCAAGGTGTAAAGGGCTACTCATCTGGAAACTACCAGAGGGAGCCAATAAACACAAACTTACCCATGGAAATAGAAGTGAGCCCGTGATCCATGTAAAAAGAATAACACCCCTTGAATTGACGTTCGTTTTTGACGGAACTAAAAGAAGTTGTCCTTGATATGTTGACGCATGCCACGCAGTCACCGCAAGGGTAACAGCCCTGAATAGGGCCTCGTGTAGAGAAGGGGTTAAGTTGCAGAGGCACATAGTGACTCTTCACTAGTATATCTTTCAGATTTTTGTTTCCTCTAGCCGTCATCTGAGGGTTGGTCGGTAGATAACCACAAGGGTAAGTTCACGCGTAGCGTAAATACTTCAGATTTTCCGCAACAGATTTGTTGCAGGAAATCTGCAGCCTAATACCGTAGCAGTAAGGTGGATGAGATTTGAACAAATCTCATCCACACGCTGCGTTAATCACTGAAAAAAACGCTCAGAAATTGACCTGCGGTGCATTTTTGTAATCCACAGCATGTCAATTGTATTTCCGCTGCTTTTTTGTTGCGAGTTTTCCCCATTGAATTCAATGGGGAGATAAAACCCGCAACAAATAGCAGATGTTGCGATTTTTGTTGTAGAAAAGCTGCGATTCCACCGCAAATATCGCAACTCAAAAAATATATTTTGTTTATACTTACCCAAAATTTTGTGCTTCTTCATCTAGGACAGCCTCCTGGGGCTGACGATTCATCCTAGGTAACCGCTGCAGCCAATCACAGGGTGCAGTGTTCCCATGGGACGAAACGTCATCCTAGGAGGCCGGCCTACAGAAAGGCATAGGGACACGTCGCCATGGCTACGTAAGTAAGAAACGTTTTGGGGTTTTTTATGTGCAGTTTTCCGCAGATTACATTCTGGACAAAATACTGCACTACTATTGTAAAGGATCTGCCAGGCACAGCGGGGTTAACTCCCAGAACTAATCAGTCAGCACCTGAGAATACATCCCTGAGACTGACTCCTGCTTCCACCATTCAGGCTGGCAGGCTTAGGAGTGGGAGAGCCTATCGTAACCTGGCCAGACTCAGCTAGATCCCGCCCTCGGTCTATTTAAGCCTGCACTTCCTGTCACTCGGTGCTTGTTATTGCTTTTGTTTCTTTCCTTGTGGTTCCTGGCCCAGCTACAGCTCCTGCTATTTTTGATCCTGCTCCATACCGACCCTGGCTTACCGACTACTCTTCTGCTTTTCGTTTGGTACCTCGCACACTCCTGGCTTGACTCGGCTCGTTCACCACTCTGGTTGCTCACGGTGTTGCCGTGGGCAACGGTCCCTTTTCCTTGCTTGTGTTCCTTGTATGTTTGTCGTGTTTGTCGTGCACTTACTGAGCGCAGGGACCGCCGCCCAGTTGTACCCCGTCGCCTAGGGCGGGTCGTTGCAAGTAGGCAGGGACAGAGTGGCGGGTAGATTAGGGCTCACTTGTCCGTCTCCCTACCCCCTGCCATTACAACTATTTTGTGTATTTTTCGTCTGGAATTCGCTGTGGCCGACAGGGCAGATACACTGTGTACTTTTACGCAGCCTATCCACCCTGTGTGAACATAGCCCAATAGAAAATAGTTTTTCACTAGACTTTTGTAGCAGTTTAGTATAAACACACTCTAAACTCTTTACTATGAGCAGCCTGTGATAATAAAGACATAACTATTGTTTGTAATATCATTAGACAATTGGTAGAAAATCACTGTAGCTGCACACCCGTGCCAGTAGTTTACGACGACAACTTGCAGTTCTGCATTTAACAGCTAACATCCTTAGAATACTGCAGCACAGGGATCTATAAATTATCACTTACATATTTTACTCGTTGGTATTAAGAAAGTAAATCCATGAAGTAATTTTACCCAAAAAATATTTTTCTAGATTGTGCTTGCATCTGTGTTCTCAGGGGCATTACAAGTGCTTGGGACAGAGAGCCAGAAGCAAATAATCGTATATTATCTTGCCACATGCATAGATATGGAAATTCTCTCAATTAGGTTACTTATACTAGAGAAACAGTTGTAGGAACACTAATTTGTCAACCTAAGCTGATCTCTCCTGCAACACCTGTGCACAAGTGCAGGGGAATTGTAAAAAAAAAAATCCCAAAGTTATTGCAGCCGTTACTTTATGAAAAGTCAAAGTTTTGCAATGCACATATATAGCAGAATAACAGCAATTTATCAGCTAACAGCTGCTTCCATTAGGAATTCTAATATATGGATGTGTTGCCTAGTTTAACAGATGGGACATCACCTTGACTAGAAATTGTATTTTTTAAAGATAAAGCAGACCATGTGGATTGTGGGTATTTTACTACTGTATAATGTACTTCACTATTTTCTTGTCTATTTTAATTAAGTTTGCAAATGATAATCTATAGTGAAATATTTAGAATATCATTAAAACTATAGAACTTACTAAACCTGTGGAGAATCATAAGTAAATAATATATATATTTTATATATATATATATATATATATATATATATACAGAAATTATCCGAACTCTGACTGTAGAATTAATTTAATCAAGACAAATAAGACAAATACATAATTTTCCGACATAATCTCCCTGCTTTTCAATAACCTATGTCCATCTATCAACAAGATTTTATATTCCCACATTAAAAAATGTTTTAGACTGAGCTGCGAGCCACGAATGCACCGCTGTCTTCATCTCTTCATCAGAAGTGAATCTTTGTCCTCGTAGGGCTTCTTTCAGGGGACCAAACAGGTGATAGTCTATCCAATAGAATCAGTTCACGTGCACGCTCAATGTTGTCATCATTCGTGGACGGGCATCAGGCTCCTTCTTCATGGCTGACACTTGTGCGACCTTCCTTGAACTTCACTATCCATTCATACACACTTCTTCGCTGCAAAACACTTTCTCCATACTGTGCACAAAGTCTTCGATAAATATCAGCACCAGACACATCCTCAGACCAAAAAAACGAATCACTGCACGCTGCTCTTCTTTCGTGCAAATCACAAGTGGGGCAGCCATTGTTTCTCACATTGCAGTCTTAAATAAACAGACGTAACACATTCAAACCTGCACAGCAGTGACTGGGAAGACAACGACCTCATACGGAAAACGCTGATAAGACAACAGAAGTTATAATGTAACCGGAGTGCGGATAATTTTTGACCCACCCTCGTATATATACAAATGGGAATGTTTTGTATTCGGAAAGAATATCCTTTTTATTATAATCTTTGTATTTCAATTCTTAAGTATAAATAGTGTTTTGAATCTAAACAAAGACAAGTGAACATCTTCAGGAAGGACTGGTTGTCTGGTTGTTTTTTTTTAATTTGTTTTTTAATGTCTTTAACCATAAATGTTTTTCCAAATATTTTGTATCTTTTAATATTGGGATGCTCATCATAGAAATTAGAGGATTGACTAGACTGGTTAGACTGCACCATAGAGTCTAGGAACATGTTTTTCTTCACCCTTAGGCTGTATTCAGACGAACGTGGCGTTTGTGCGCGCGTGAAAAACGCGACGTTTTGTTTGCGTTGGAGTTGCGTGTGGCATCCGTTTGGCCAGCGTGATAGCGTATTTAACGCGCGTATGGCATGCGTTTTTTACGCGCGTCCAAACAACGTAGGGTGGAGTAATGGAGAGGCCAGCCTACAAAAAGACACCTTCTCCAACACCTGCTTGCTGTGAGCACATGTTAGCATCAAGATTTCACGTTACCTCACACTTTGGCCCGTGTTTGTTGTTTTTGGGTGGTTTTACAGGTTAAAAAACTACTATTGCTGCAGATGTCAGTTTAAACTGTGCGCATGTGCTCAGAAAGTGAAAAGCCACTTCCTGGTTTGTAGTTGTTTTGTCTAGTCTGTTCAACTCATTTACATAGACTTAACAAGTGTTGCGTGAAAAACGCTGTGCGTACGGAGGTGCTTCCGTGTGCCCTGCGTTGTTTTCACGCACCCATTGACTTCAATGGGTGCGTGATGCGTTGAAAACGCTGAATCAACGGACATGTCGTGAGTTTTTTGCAACAGAGCAACGCTGCGCAAAAAATGCTGCCATGTCTGCACGGCCCCATTGACTAATATAGCATATAGCTAGGGCAACGCACGTGAAAATCACGCGCGTTGCACGCGCGTATTTTCCGTTCGTCTGAATAAAGCCTTAGGGTCTAATTACACTTTGCAGTCATAATCGCGGATTATTGCCGCAATTACTGTAAAAAGCAGCATTTTTTGTGAAACCAGCAATTTGCTGTAATCACAGCAATAAACAGAGATTTGTATGAATAGACTCATAACCTCTGCACAAAAGAATGGTCTGAATAAAATAGAAATTCACATTTTGCAACCCTCAGAAACATTGCCAATTGAATACAATTGCCAAGGTATAGAAACTGCAACATTGAAGACATAGTAAGTGGAATGTTCACACATGGCAGTTGTATTGCAGAAATTTCTGTGACTGTCCCAGTCATCAGACTGAGATTTTCATAAATCAATGCTACAAAAACAACTCTTTTTCAGATGTATGGAACAGATTTTCAATTGCAGAAATTTCTGCAACAATTCAAGACATGGCCAGACAGTTGTTACCAGGTAGCACGGTAGTCTGCCAGAAAATGGCAGCATAGTATAGGTACAAAAGTGGACTTCCTAGAAAGAACAAGGACTATTAGCAATTGTCAAATGGGAATAAGGCAAAGAGATATAACCAGAAGATAAGCTAAAGTTAGATGACTAAACGGTGAACCAGAGCAAAGCAAATGACACAATGGTCTAAAACAGCGTAGGATTCAATACTCAAGCAAATAAAATGGATGTCTAGGATTACAGGAAAGGCATTTTAGGGGTTAAGAGTGGGTACCAGTATGTGCTATGCAGGGCAAGATTTTTCAAAAAAAAATGTAGGCTGGTGACTATGATGGCGGCCATGGGGGAGGGGCATCTGATAAAGGGAATAAATATATATATATATATATATATATATATATATATATATATATATATATATATATATATTTATATATATGTATATATAATATATATAAATACACTGAACATCTTGTATTTATTTGTAACTCATGTGCATATATATGTTAATTGAGTTTTCATAGTGCTGTGGGACTGAGAGGAGGACACAGAGGGAAGGACAAAGGTAAGGCTACAGACGGTGTCCGGTGCAGCAGATGTATACCACAAAGTTCTTCTTTATTTTGCAAGAGTAGAAAAATATTTTAAAGTTCTACATTACTTAAAGAGGCTCTGTCACCACATTATAAGTGGCCTATCTCCTACATAAGGAGATGTGCACTGTAATGTAGGTGACAGCAGTGCTTTTTATTTAGAAAAACAATCTATTTTTACCACTTTATGAGCGATTTTTAGCTTTATGCTAATTCTGTGAGATTTCCAGCAAGGCAAGCGTAATCTCGCGAGATTACGCTGTAAACTGTCATTTAAAACGAGATTATGTTTGCCTTGCTAGAAATCTCACAGAAAAGATTCAGAAGTGTCAGGATTCTGAATACACATCACCTCCTGGATGGAGGTAATGTATATTCATTGTCGGGACACTAAAGTAACGTTGGTCTTTGTGTATGTGGCTGCACCTAGCGATACAGCTATATCGCTATCTACAGTGTAAATTAATGGGGAGAAGTGCATGACGCTGATTGGTCAGCGTCATACACTCCACTGTACAACGCCCACTTGGTCTAAAGTAAAACACGCCCACTTGGGCATTAAGAAACTAATTAGCATAAAGCTAAAAATCGCTCATAAAGTGGTAAAAATAGATCATTTTTCTAAATAAAAAGCACTGCTGTCACCTACATTATAGCGCCCATCTCCTTATGTAGGAGATAGGGCACTTAAAATGTGTTGACAGAGCCTCTTTAAGGTGTGGTCTGCTTCATGAGCGCAGTGTAAGGCGCCAAGCATTTTGTGTCTACAGGCACCTGACATTTAAATCTGGTACTGGTGCCATATGATTGTTTTAACTACTGCATTATATTTTTTAGGGGGACATATAGTACATTTATAAGATCACTTTGGCTTTGGTTTGTATAATTTAGTGAATTGAGGGAAAATAATTAATGAAGTTCATTTTCTGTGATAATCACCATTGTAATATAAATGCATTAAATATGGTGACTTTATGAGAGTCAAAGGATAATCAGCTGAAGTCTTCTCCAAACAACTGTGTTATTAATATATTATCATCATGGTAAAGCTAAAGCAGAATCTGCTCTTGGAATTTCGTAAGGCTGGGTTCACACTGAGTTTTTTACAGGCAGAAAATCTGCCACAAAATTCCATTTGGAATTTTGAGGCAGTTTTGCTCTGCCTGCGTTCCGATTTTTGTGGCGTTTATTGCCCGCGGCCATTGAGCGCCGCAGGAAAAAAAAAACGCTGCAAAATACGCCTTCTCTGCCTCCCATTGATGTCAATGGGAGGTCAGAGATGTAAACGCCCGAAGATAGGGCATGTCCCTTCTTTTTCCCGCAAGCCGTTTTTTCCGCTTGCGGAAATAAACGCCTCCGTCTCCCAATGAAATCAATGGAAGGCATTTTCGGTTGTTTTTTGGCACGTTTTCCGCGTCAAAAAACGTGTAAAAAAAAAAACGTGTGAACTGACCCTAATACTCCAGTATTTTTTATGTACTCTAGATTTTCTTAAAGAGGCTCTGTCACCAGATTTTCAAACCCCTATCTCCTATTGCAGCAGATCGGCGCTGCAATGTAGATAACAGTAACGTTTTTTGTTTTTTTTTAAACGAGCATTTTTGGCCAAGTTATGACCATTTTTATATTTATGCAAATAAGCCTTTCTTATGTACAACTGGGTGTGTTTAAAGTTATGTCCAACTGGGCGGTATTGTGTGTGTACATCTGGGCGTTTTTACTTGTTTTACTAGCTGGGCATTGTGAATGGAAGTGTATGATGCTAACGAATCAGCATCATCCACTTCTCTTCGTTACCACCCAGCTTCTGGCAGTTCACAGACACACAGCGTGTCCTCGCGAGATCACGCTGTGACGTCACTCACTTCCTCCCACAGGAACTTCATCGCGTCGGATGAGCGAGGACACGCTGTGTGTCTGTGAACTGCCAGAAGCTGGGTGGTAACGAGGAGAAGTGGATGATGCTGATTCGTCAGCATCATACACTTCCATTCACAACGCCCTGCTAGTAAAACAAGTAAAAACGCCCAGATGTAACGAACACAATACACGCCCACTTGGACATAACTTTAAACACGCCCAGTTGTACATAAGAAAGGCTCATTTGCATAAATATAAAAATGGTCATAACTTGGCCAAAAATGCTCGTTTTTGAAAAAAAAAAACGTTACTGTTATCTACATTGCAGCGCCGATCAGCTGCAATAGGAGATAGGGGTTTGAAAATCTGGTGACAGCCTCTTTAAATTCATTTTCAACATTTAAACATGATTATCTTCTATGTTTAGTTTTTAGATACTATTTTCTTTTTAAGTTTTGTTAATTATCATGCATTAATCTGCCCTGGATAGTACTAAATATAATAGGTCTGTCATCAACAATATAGGGAAAGTTAAAGTTATAACTAAATGAAAACTAAAGTCATAACTTTTACATTACAAATCTGTTTTTGATTAAAAATATATGTTCTCATTAAATTTACAATATGGAACGTTTGTCTTAATTATAACATAATCTTAAATGCAATATAACATATTGTTTAATTGTAAGATACACTGGGTAAAATTTATTTTTATGATGGGTAAAGTACAGAGAACATATGGTTGAAGCTTTTATATTCACATCTATATCTTAAATGATTGTGTCATATACTCTATAGCATTTAAATTAAATATAATTATGTATAACCCTTTATTTTTGTTTTTTATTTCACCTGACTACAAGGTTTAACCCCTTAACAACCGCCCACTGTCTTTTGACGGCAGGTGGTGCAGGTGCTTCGTCTACAGCGACGTATTTTGGTGTCGCTGTAGAAGTGGCTGATGAGCACTCATGCTCTAAGCAGGAGCTGTAACTTACAGCTCCAGAGCAGCCTGCTAAATATAGCTGGGGTCGGAAAACATTTGGACCCCAGCTGTTTAACACTTTGATCGCCGCAGTCCATGACCGCGGCATGATCAAAGGGAACTCCCCTCTTTAATCGCATTATCAGAGACCCGGTGATGAGATTAAAGATCGGGGAATACCTCTGCAGTCAGCCCTGGGGACCTACACAGGACCCAAGGGTTGTCTGTTCAGTTTTACTGCTGTTAGGGCACACTATGTTCTGCCCTAACAGCAGCCTGTGTCATAGTGACACAGTGTAATGTATTAGCATACAAGAGTATGCTAATACATTATAAGTAAAAAATGAGTTGTAAATAAAGTCATCCCTTAGTGGGATGAAAAAAAAAAGTACAAAATACATAAATTAATTAATTATTTAATAAAAATATCCCGAGAAAAAGTAATATTTTGCATAAAATATATTTTATTGCCCCTACATTACATAAAAACAAAAAACCTACACATATTAGGTATCTAAACTAACGTAATAACCTGAATAATTAATTTTAACAGGTTACTCAGCGTGAAACGTGAACAGGATAAAAAATGATGTATTAAACTAAAGCTGGAGGGAAAGGGGATCACTTCAAATAGCCATATCTTTAGGCTGTGGACCACCTAGAACAGTGGTTCTGGTGGCATGTGAAAGAGGAGATTCTAATCTTTCATATGACACTGGGATCGCAGTTGAAAACACAGTCAGGAATGGAAGTTGTGTACTATATGATCACACTGTGTTGCTGGGCAGGGAAGGGGGAGAACCTGTATGCTGATTGGACAGCATCATACAGAAAACATTACACCGCCCAGAGTGAAAAGAAAGAGTCACCTCCTATTTGGCTATTAGAGCCACATTAACATATTTAGAATAAATGCTCATAACTGTGCAAATAATAAATGTTCTTTTAAAACAAATCACACTGTAGTTATCAGCATCATAGCGCCTATTAGATTAATTAGGAGATAGGGAATTAATAAACTGGTGACAGATCCCCTTTAAGAAGAGAGAGAAGATTTATTATCTCTTTTTTTTTCGGTGAGTGGAATGAAGCGCTGTCTGAGGGAAGCATGATAAAAATGACTGGTTGCTGCAACACAAGTAACAAGGGAGCAGGATGAAGGCTGTGCAGGAGGAGGACAGTAATGAATGTTCTGTACAGCGCTTGGGACAAAAGTGGGTGGAGCATGACCAAATACATCAGGAGAAGAGCTGTTGGAATAATCACATCATAGATATGAATAAAAGAGCTCTACAGGTTACTAATATTAGCATTGTTTAGTAATAGCAGTGCAATGACAAAGGAAAATTGTGCAACTGACAGAAATAGGAGACTAGGTTGGGCTTTTAGTATTCCACGAGATCATAAAAATAAAAATTAGAACTGTTTAGATATATATAGTCCCTTTTGCTAATGTCTTAAAAATAGTATTTTCAGCATCAATTAGAAACTTTACATTACATTTAGTAAAAACTTAACTCTGCGTCCCAAAATAATATTCTTTTACAAACTGGGAAATATAGTGATGGTAGTAGTGTAGGTAGGGTAGTGTCAAGGTTTGAGCTTTTGGGGGGCGTGGCTTGGCTGTTGATCCTAATGGTTGCGTGAGTACCGAGCTCCGGCACCATCTCCACTTTATAAGCGTCGTAAGCCTCATAAACAGACCCGCCACTTACCGACATTTGCAGCACGGGACACAGTACCATCCAGGATGCCGAGGAGGAAAAGACCGGTGACGAGACCAGCTCGGCTCACCGACTTCTACCCCTCCCGCCTTGTGGAGGAAAAACAAGATGGCGGAGAGACACGCTCGCAGAGAGGATCTCTTACCTCAGAGCCTGCAGCTCTGTCACCCACAAAACCTTCTCTGGAAGGACGTGAACACAGGAGAAGTGCCTCGGTACCGGGATTGAGTCCAGCATTCATAAGATCACAGGAGGAGACCGCGACAAGCAGCAGGAGATTTACAGCAGAGACACGTGGGAGTCTGCAGACAAATACAGCCCCAGGCACTGCATCCTCCTCGCAGACATCGTTAGGCTCAAAGAGCCCAGAACGGCAGAGACAACGCAGGACCTCCAGAGATGAAACCAGCGACCAGGTAGGGGTTATAGACCAACATGAACCCCCTGTTGTGGAATTGGGAGTAGAATTGGGTGACCTGCCTTCCTCAGACACCCCTGTCACTGAAATAGCTATGAAAGCAATGCTACAAGCTCTGAGTACCTCTCTTCAGGTTGGTTTTGCTAAAATGCTTCACCCCTTATCTGTAGCAGTGCAAGATGTGGAACAGAGAGTACATCATACGGAGACTAAGTTAAACGAGTTTGTTACCTCACACAACGAACTAATTGATGCACACTATGAGCTAGAAGATGAAGTATTGCAGATGAAAGCGAAAATGGCAGATCTAGAGGACAGATCCCGTAGAAACAACATAAAATTAAGAGGGGTCCCAGAAGATGTTGGCTCTAAAGACCTATGCATATATGTTCAAGATTTTATTAAAGCCATGTTACCAAAGTGCTCGCCAAGAGATGTGATCATAGACCGGGTGCACAGACTCCCGAAGCCTGGCAACCTGACGGATGAGTCTCCGCGTGATGTGATAGCACGCATCCACTTCTATCACATAAAGGAGCAGTGGATGGCATCTCTCAAAAATAAAGATATGATACCATCCCCATACAATAAGATAGCCGTCTTTGCAGATCTATCAGCGACTACACTGCAGCTCAGAAGACAACTGGCTCCAATTACAAGCGCTCTGCGAGACAAGCAGATTTTATACCGATGGGGCTTTCCGGTCCGACTGTTGATTCATCGTAATGGATCCCTCCACATAATACGTAATCTACATGAAGGGGTGGCCATATTAAAAACATGGAACATTCAGGTTATTTTTCAAGACCAACCTCCCACTCGCCCTCCTGCAAGAATGAAAGATGACTGGCGGCAAACTACGCATCGCAAGCAAAGGGAACGTTGAAGGGTCACTTCTTCACTTTATGCCTTTTATATTTATCCACGTTGGATATGATAGAAAGAAGTTCGTTGACTGACCTATATGGAGGCCTAACTACATAGGTGCAGTAGTGGCCATTGGGATTTGACTTCAAGCTGACTGAATTTTTCTTCCCCCCCAAAGAGCGGAACAGCAAGATCTGTCCCGGCGTTCTACAGTTTCTTTTGTCTACTATGTATGTTCTGTGTTTATATTATTTTTGTTTCAGCAGCAAGTACGACAAGACTACAAAACAGCAGACAGGCTTGTATAATAGTATTTACTATACTGAGGGATTAACTAGAGATATAGAGGAGTATGAAGTGAGAAAACTGTCATCTGATATTTTACATATTACAAAATGGCTTTAAAGTTAGCTTCTATGAATGTTAATGGCCTGAATAGCCCTCATAAAAGGGCCCATATGTGGAGAGAATCACAATCGCTAGCCTGTGATGTTTTCTGTATACAAGAGACGCACCTTCTGGCTAAAGATGCGTCTCGAATACATCATCAAGCTTTTCCACATATATTTCAGTCACACTTTGATAGTAAATCCAGAGGGGTATTGATTGCAGTGAGAAACACGGTGTCGTTCCAAATGATCCACAACCACATTGATACACAAGGAAGATTTGTTATATTGGCTTGCATAATTAATAGTGTTAAGTATACCCTGGTGAATGTATAGACATCAAAGTCGCTTCTTCCATAAAATATTTAGGCTTATAAACAAATTCAGGCAGGGGAAAATAATTATGTGCGGAGACTTTAATTCTATAATAGACACCTCCTTAGACACTTCGAACCCAATAAGACAGTCAAAGTCACAGCTGGGAGACCTACTTTGGCAACATGAACTTTATGATGTATGGAGGGCACAACACAGCACAGAAAGAGACTACTCTTATTATTCCTCAGTCCACAATAGTTACTCCCGCATTGATCTATTTGTCATAGAGAAAGAATTGCTCTTTAATGCAAAGAGCACAAATATTGAGGTCATAAAATGGTCAGACCATGCAGCAATCACTTTGACATTGGCAGATAAAAACACGAGCTCTCCAACATATATTTGGAGATGTAACCCCTTTCTATTATCCCATTCAGATCATAAGAAAGTAATAACAAAAGAACTCAGAGAGTACTTCCATAACAATGATACCCCTCAAATCAATGACTTCACACTATGGAATGCCCACAAAGCATTCATTAGAGGCACTCTAATCCGACTAGGCCATAAAGTAAAGAAACAAAGGATGGAAGCCATTTCCTCTATCACATCCGAAATTCATAAATTGGAGTCACTGAACAAAACCAAACCGACTCCACAACAAGCGAAAAGCCTTAATACCCTAAGACAGCAACTTAGATATAACTTACTTTCTGAATATGAAAAGAACCTACAAAAAACAAAAGCTAGGTACTACTCAGAGAATAATAAAGCAGGTAAACTGTTAGCATCTAGGCTTAAATCACAATACCAGAAGTCCAGGATTCCATTCCTAATAGACCCCCAGACAAAAGCGAAACGTACACACCCCACGGATATAGCAAACCAATTCAAAGAATATTATTCGTCCCTATACAATTTGAAAAATGATCCTTTTTCACCCCACCCGTCCGAGGAAGATATCCAGTCCTTTCTCCGTAATATACACCTACCACAGCTTTCTGAGAGTCAGATGCAATCCCTAAACTCCCCAATAGAGGATGAGGAAATATTAACAGCAATACAATCAATGCCAGTGGGAAAGTCCCCGGGCCCAGATGGCCTCACCAATATGTACTTCAAAACAATGAAGGAAATATTACTTCCTTTTATGAGTAGATTCTTCCAGTCAGCTATGGACTCAGGATCTTTTCCTGCAGAAAACCAAACGGCGTTAATCGTCACCATCCCAAAGCCAGGGAAATCCATGGATACGCCCCAAAACTTCCGCCCTATATCTCTACTGAATGTAGATATTAAAATATATGCCAAGATTCTGGCTCTGAGGCTTTCCCCCATACTGTCATTACTCATAGGTGAGGACCAGGTTGGGTTCATAAAGGGGAGACAGGGATCAGATAACACTCGTAGAGTCCTGGGATTATTACATGTTATCGAACAAAACCACACACCTGCAGTCATGCTAGCGCTTGATGCGGAAAAAGCATTCGACCGCATCCATTGGAAATATGCCTTTGCCACATTAGAGAAAATGGGATTTAAAGAAGGAATCCTTGCAGCTATTAGAGCACTATATTCAAATCCCTCGGCAAAAGTATTCACTAATGGAGTCCTCTCGGACAGCTTTCACATATCAAACGGCACCAGACAGGGATGTCCTCTTTCCCCCCTGGTGTTTATTTTATCAATGGAACCTCTGGCACAACTACTTAGAACACATCCTGATATTCATGGAATACGGGTAGGGAATAGAACCCACACGATCTCTCTCTACGCGGATGACATTATCCTTTCGTTATCCTCCCCGGAAGATTCCTTGGAAGCAGTTATGGAATGTATTCGTAATTTTGGTCAGATCTCCCTATATAAACTTAACACACAGAAGTCCCAGATTCTTCCACTGAACATCTCAACCTCAACAATACATTTCCTCCAAACTAAACACCTGTTTGACTGGCAGGAGCGTTGTATTAAATACCTAGGTATTTCTTTGACACCATCCCACAAATCCTTATACCAAGCCAACTATGAACCCCTCCTACAAAGTTTGCAAGTAGAAATGACCAGACTACACAAAGTAGAAGTCTCATGGATAGGTAGAATTGCAGCTTTCAAAATGCTACTATTACCCAAACTTTTATACCTGTTCAGGACGGTTCCAATTATGATCCCAAAGAGTTTTTTCAAAGGTATTCAGAAAGCCATGTTACATTATATATGGGCATATAATAAACCTTGTATATCATCACATACTCTAATCAGAGATAGGGGAATAGGAGGTCTGGGGATTCCGGACATTTACAACTACTACGCATCCACACTGATAGCTCTTCTGAGTCCAAGTTGGAAGGAAGACCTCAGGAATCATTGGGTGCAGATAGAGACGTCATACGTTTACCCCTCCAATCTAAAAGCGCTTTTATTTCTGGAGTTTTGGAATATGAATATACCCTCTAATATTTCTCCTCTAACTAAAGCGGCTTTGGCTTGTTGGTCTTATATCCATAAAAACGCGGGTGACTGCTGTCCTCTCCCAAAGGCACATATCCCTATTGACATTCTAGAACTAGCTATTCCTGAACTAAATTTAATAAATTGGAAGATAGGAGGATTATCTAATGTTTCGCAGTTGTATGGCAGACTGGGCCTTGATTCCTTTGAATATTTAAAAAATACTTTTGGTCTCCCACAATCTGACTTCTTTAAATATCTTCAGATTAGACATTTTCTAGCTACGATTCGGAAGATACATCCAATGTGCAACCCTACACTGTTTGTTGTGATGAACAAATCTGCTAAATTGCTTAAAGGGGTACTAAACACACTGAGAGTGAATACAGAATTTTGCAAAACTCGTAACATGCGAATATGGGAAAGATCTTTAGCTATAACCTTCAGCGAATCAGAATGGAAAAAAGCGTATAAATTAATTCATAGTACCTTACAGTGTAGCTCACAGGTGGAAGCCGCCATTAAGACTAACTTGCAATGGTATTACACCCCTGACAAGTTACACATAATGTTCCCGAATGTACTAGATAAATGCTGGAGAGGATGTGATAATAAAGGTACACTTCTACATATACTATGGGATTGCCCTAGAATAACAAACTATTGGCAAGGAGTATTTAACCTGTTGGAATCATTGACTGATAGTAGGATTCCACAATTCCCTCACCTAGCTCTATTATTTCTCCGAATGGATATTGTGCCTGCAAAATTTAGAGGGCTGATTTGCAAAATCTTAGCCATGGCTAAATTGGTAATAACCAGACATTGGAAAAATGCAGATTCACCTAGCCTAGAAGAATTAATAACTTTAATAAATACCTCTTATACATTTGAAAAGATCATAGCATATGGGAATTTTTCGTATCCTAAGTTCACTGAAGTCTGGAAGTGCTGGTCGGAAAATTCCTCATGTATTAAAGTATAATTCCAACGAATAAAAAGAAAATACAAATTATATCTTTGGCAATAAATATATTTATTAGTAAAGCAAGTCTATGATAAAAGATTTAAACTGTTGTACTGCTGTATTTTTGTTCTGTAATGTTTCTTCTGTAATGTTCTTGTCAAGTTGTATTGATGATACAAATTCTTGTTTTCATTTACCTTTGAAAAACAATAAAAAATGATTAAACCGAAGGTTTGAGCTTTTTTGCTGTGCGAAGAAACGGCATTATTCCTCTTATCAGCACATTCTATGGGGAAATGTTAAGGTATCCATCCATGAACTAAATCTCTACAGAAGGTGGGTACATCAAAATAGGACTATAAAACCACTAGTCAAAGAATAGTTGAAATGAATTAAAAAAAAAATCATTGTTTGGTTTGGTTGGGTCAACAATCAACTGTAAAATTCATATGTTCTCAAGGGAGTTACTCCAATTGCTAAAAGTATACGTTTGCATACAATTTCCAACAAAGACGTTTCATTCTGGAACAAAATCTTTTTGTATTTTATTAAAAGAAAATTCCAGTTGTTACATAATTTTACAATGATTACCCCTTCCCTGCAAGGATTCTAATATGTCAGCAGTGATAATAATCCCTGAAAAATGAAAGAAAACTTAAGATTTATAAAATACCTTGTTATAATTTACAATTTTTACATTTTTGCCACATTGGAGAAGTTTTTGTGCAGATGTACAGAGATGTAATTACATGAAAAAACATGGAAATAACAGCTACTTGATGCCACAATTTAGAAAAAAATGAGCACTAATTAAAAATCAGGTTACCTCACCTGTTATAAACCAGGTCCTTGGATCAAGCTTTCCACACTATCCTTGAATGTATTCCCAGGCTCTGACCCTCTTTGCACATACTAGCTTTTATGGCTCAGTAACAAGCCCAGTAGCTTCACCTGAGCTAACTAGGCTAGGGGTAACGGCAGTACTGAAGGGGGGAAGGAAATTATATGTCCCACTACTAATCCTGGCTGTTATTCCATAAGAATCCAGTCCCAGAACCACATTTTATAAAATCTCCAGCAGAAATCTAGCTTTCCTGGATTCCTTAATCTTACCCATCTCAACAAACTGAGTAAGATATACACCCACTCCAGTGCTTTTCCTGCTGCTGGCTTACAATTTATATATATATTAGCCATAACAATAAAACGTTTGACAGGTGAAGTTAATAACAACTCTTTATAATTGCGCCTTTCAAGGGGTGGGTATATTAGGCAGCAAGTGAGCAGTCAGTTTTTGAAGTTGATGTGATGGAAGCAGAAAAGCTTAAGGATTGTGTGACTGTAATGAGAGCCAAAATTTGATGACTGGGTCAGAGAAACTATAAAGCATCAGTTCTTGTGGGGTGTTGCCAGTAGGCAGTGGTTAGGACCTACTAAAAGTGCTCCAAAGTGGGAAAACTGGTGAACCGGCGACACGGTCATGGGCGCCCAAAGCTTATTGATGTGCATTGTTGGCGAACACTAGACCATCTAGTCCGATTCCGCATAAGAGCTACTGTAGTACAAATTGCTAAAAAAGTTACGGCTAACTTTGATAGACAGGTGTCAGAACACATAGTGCTTGCTGCTTATGGGGCTGCCTGGCTGCAAACCCTTCAGAGTGCCCATGCTGACCCATGTTCACCACCTAATGCACCTACAATGGGCCTATAAGCAACAAAACTGGACCATGGAGCAATGAAAGAAGGTGGCCTTGTCTCATGAATCATATTTATTTTAGGTCTTGTGGAGTCCATGCGAGTACATGTCAGAGCTGTTTATGCGGCTAGATGGGGTATTACAGCACACAGCATTAGGTAGATGGTTTTAATGTTATGTTTGATCAGTATATATTCTATACAACAGATTAGCTTTTTTTCTACTGAAATGTTCCTTTAAGTTCTCCATACCTATTTTCAGTATCACAATTACATCTCAGGAGCCAGTGAGCACAGAATGTCTAGCATCCTAGACTCTACCCCTCAAGTAGGCCAAGTCATATATGGCTTTAAAATGTCTGCTTCTATGAGAAATAAAGTAAAGAATTGTCTGCAAAATACCTTGTTTTCCTCCATACACTAAACACAGATGCGTTGTTACTACAATATTTTTTCAAATGTCCCATATTGATTACACTCTCCACTGAATTCTCTAGTTGGAGCATATATTGCCGTTTATTGCCAACTACTCTACAGGTTGTACACTAAAGTGGACAAAACTTTTGCAAAGCAGTTACTCAAAAAGTTCAACAGTCATGACTCAAAAGCCCTGCTGTTGACAAAAATATTGCAAGCTCCTGTAAAGGCTGTTCTTATTTATGTATGTATTCTCCACCTCTAAACCTCATATATATTGATGTCTATGACTGTCTCATTCTCCTGTAAGGGTATGTTCACACGCATTGTTTTCAAACAAAATTTGGGCGTTTTACGCCTCGAATTACGCCTGAAAAAACGGCTCCATTACACCTACAATCATCTGCCCATTGCTTTCAATGGGTTTTACGATGTTCTGTTCCAACGAGGTGTAATTGTACGCATCACTGTCAAAAGACGGCGCGTAAAAAGACGCCCGCGTCAAAGAAGTGCATGTCACTTCTTGGGCCGTTTTTGGAGCCGTTTTTCATTGACTCCATTGAAAAACAGCTCCAATAACGAGTTGCTACAAAAACGTCTGAAAATCAGGAGCTGTTTTCGCCTGAAAACAGATCTGTATTTTCAGACGTATTTTGCTAAGCCGTGTGAACATACCCTAAGGCAAAATATTGCCATTTCCTCCTTGTCATTTCATGTGAGTAAGGCCTTATTTACACGAGCGTGTGCGTTTTGCGCACGCAAAAAACGCGCCATTTTGCGTGCGCAAAAGGCACTTAACAGCAGCGTGTGTCATCAGTGTATGATGCGCGGCTGCGTGATTTTCGCGCAGCCGCCATCATTATGACACTCCGTTTGGATGCTTGTAAACAGAAAAGCACGTGGTGCTTTTCTGTTTACATTCAGAGTTTGACAGCTGTTGCGCGATTCACGCAGTTCGCACGGAAGTGCTTCCGTGCGATATGCGTGGTTTTCACGCACCCATTGACTTCAATGGGTGCGTGATGCGCGAAAAGCAGCGAAATATAGAACATGTCGTGAGTTTTACGCAGCGGACTCACGCTGCGCAAAACTCACGGACTGTCTGCACTGCCCCATAGACTAATATAGGTGCGTACGACACGCGTGAAAAGCACGCGCGTCGCACGCGCGAATATTACGCTTGTGTAAATGATGCCTAAGAACTGTTGGTTTGAAGCACGTAAGCCTCTTTCCTGGGAATTTTTCTTTGTTCTCTTTTCTTTTAAATCATATGAAATAAAGAAGTTGTTTTTCCTTCGATTGTGTGCCGGACATCAACTCAATATTGTGCACTGTTATGTGCTACCGACACAGAATCAGTGCCCGAGCACCGATCAAATACAAGCATGCTGTCTAGGACCATGTGCATGGTGAGTGGACCAACTTTTTCTCTTTCTTTCATGTGAGTACCTGGAGAACATATAAATATAAACATTTATATAGGAATACGCAATGTCCAGATTAGTATTTATACGGAAATTTTCCCTCTGGCCTCAGTGCCTTCTATAGATCTGTGCCTACTGCACCTATAGATATGTACAGCCTTGCCTATTTTTTATGACTCTCATAGCATTCAGTTAATGCAGAAATTTCCAAAATTCTGAAGAATTTACACACTTTCTAGCACCAACATGCATAAAATTCTAAACTTACTATACATATTAGTTTGCTGTTAATAAAAAAATGTATCTGTTAGGTTGAAAAATACAGTGGGGCTGATTTACTATTGGCATTGTGAATTCTGACCCAAGTTACACATTCTTTTTGGTGAAAAATACTTTAGATTCGTCCAAAAAGGGGGCATGGCTTAGCTCGAAGGTGGGCTCAGCTTAAGATGAACCAAATTGCGCCAAAACTTTGGCACCCAAAAGTGGACTAAAAGCCAACCAAGAGGTGATATAAAGTTACACAAAAATGTCTAAAGTTGCCCAAAATTTAGCATCCAGGAGGAGCCACTGTGATAAATTTGGTGCATCTAGTATAATTAAGATGGATTGATATAGATAGATAGATAGATAGATAGATAGATAGATAGATAGATAGATAGATAGATAGATAGATAGATAGATAGATAGATAGATAGATAGATAGATAGATAGATAGATAGATAGATAGATAGATAGAATGTTAAAGTAACATTTTGCAATATTTCATGTTTAATTATAAACATTGTGCTTTGCTTACATTCGTTCCTGTCTACATGCAGCCAGACAGTAAAAAATGCAAGAAAAACTTACTTTTGCAAAAATTATTAAACATAACACCTCAAAACTTCTCTTTTTATTTTCCTTATAATTAGGTTAAGAATTACACAAAAGTTAGTAGTTTGTGGCCAAAGCCTCACTTGCACTTCCCAGGAGTTTGTTCCCAAGACAGATTGTCTCACCTTAAAATAGAAGTCTCTCTTCAGTAATTGCGCCTCCATATGTGGTGACTTACCAAGTGATTGCCTTTTGCTCAAGCCCCTTATGGGGATGTCATTCATTTAAGAGCCAGCATTACTGTACTCTTTGAAAAAGCAGTTAAATGAATTTGTAGTTAAAAGAAAGTGCAAATGTAACTCCTGCTGCTTTCTGGAAGATAGAATGTATTAACTTACTTCTTTTTATGTACTTTATAATATGCAGAATGCAAATTATTGCATTTACATGAAACTGTAAAAACATTTAGGAAATTTGGAAATTAAAAAAGTTTCATAAACTGTGTGATTATTTAGTAAATATCAATTAATGGCTAAGAAGCTACTAATGAAAGAAAAAAACACGATTGTGAAAAGAATAATGAGCTACTTGTCCCTGCTACAATTATTTTTAATTGTTAGTCTTCCTAAAAGATTAAAGCTATGTTCACATCTGCGTTAATAATTTCCGTTGTTCGGCTCCGTCATAGCAGCAGAACAATGAAAATGACAGCAATGATGATTCCGTGACATGACGGAAACCAACGGCGCCCGATGGAGCTCCTTGACTATGATGTGTAATTTTATTTGACAAATAGCGCTGCATTCTGCGCTATTATGTCTCGAATTACTACTGAATCTGTGATGGAGCCTCTGACTCATATGTGAACAACTTCTAGAATACTACAAGCTTACAAGGACTTATTTACATCAATTTACTTATTGAAAGAGCATGTATCAATACTGGTGATCATATGAATTGCAGCAGTGTTCGAAACTGTTGCTTTTTGCATGGTCTTGTCACATTACTGATAATGTCTGACGATACGTGAAAAACACCAAAATTTAGAGCAAATTTGCAAAAATTAGCATTTTTCTAAATTTAAATGTATCTGCTTGTAAAACAGATAGTAATACCACACAAAATAGTCACTAGTTACCATTTCCCATATGTCTACTTTATATTTGCATCGCTTTTTTGAACGTCCTTTTATTTTTCTAGGACGTTACAAGGCTTAGAACTTTGGCAGCAATTTCTCACATTTCCAAAAAAATTTCAAAAGGATATCTTTACAGGTACCAGTTTAGTTCTGAAGTGGTTTTGAGGGCCTTACATATTAGAATCTCCCAATAAATCACCCCATTTTAAAAACTACCCTCAAAGTATTCAAAACAGCATTCAGAAAGTTTCTTAACCCTTTAGGCGATTCACAGGAAATAAAGCAAAGTAGAGGTGAAATTTACAAATTATTTTTTTTTTTGCCGAAATTCATTTGTAATAAAAAAATTCTGTAACACAGAAGGTTTTACCAGAGAAATGCGACTCAATATTTATTGCCCAGGTCCTGCAGTTTCTAGGAATATCCCACACGTGGCCCTAGTGTGCTAATGGACCGAAACACCCGCCTCAGAAGCAAAAGAGCACCTACAGGATTTTGGGGCCTGCTTATTTTTAGATTATAATTTAGGCACCATGTCGGGTTTGAAGAAATCTTGTGGTGCCAAAACAGTGGAAACTCCCCAAAAGTGACCCCATTTTGGAAACTAGACCCCTCAAGGAATTTATCTAGGGGTATAGTTAGCACTTTGACCCCCAAAGGTATTTTGCTATATTTATTGGCGTTAGCCTGTGAAAATGAAAATCTACCTTTTTTTCGGAAAAAACATAGAAATTTGTAATATTTGCAAGGAATAAAGAAGAAAATGCACCCAACATTTGTAAAGCATCTTCTCCCGATTACGGTAATACCCCATATGTGCTAATAAACTGATATTTGGACTCACAGCAGTGCTCAGAAAGGAAGGAGCGCCATTTGGATTTTGGAGCGCATATTTTGCTGGATGGTTTTGTAGTGCCATGTCGCGATTGCAACGCCCTGGAGGGACCAAAACAGTGGAAACACCCAAAAAGTGACCCCATTTGGGAAACTACGCCCCTCAAGGAATTTTTCTAGGGGTATAGTAAGCGTTTATACCAGAATGTTTTTTTGTAGAATTTAGTAGAATTAGGCCGTGAAAATGAATATAAACATTTTTGTCCACTAAAATGTTGCATTTTTTCATTTTCACAAGGTATAAAGGAAAAAGTCGCCCTAAATTTGTAATGCAATCTCTCCCGAGTGTGACAATACCCCACATGTGGTAATAATTTTTTTTTTTTAATAGAAATGAATTAACCTTTGCAGGACTGCTCCTTTTTTGCTTCTCCATTTTAGGTTTTCACTCCACGCCTTCCGAACGCCATAACTTTTTTATTTTTAAATGAATAGAGCGGTGTGAGTTTTTTTTTTTGCGGGAAGAGTTGTCGTTTCTATTGACACCACTTAAAGCACCATATAATGTACTGGGAAACTTAAAATAAAATTGTTTGCGGGGTGAAACTGGAAAAAACTGTGATTCCTCCATTGCTTTTTGGGTTTCGTTTTTACCACTTTCACCGTGCGATAAAAACGACAACTTTAGTTTTATTCTGTGGGTCAATACAATTACGGTGATACCAAATGTATATATATTTTTTTATATTTTACTACTTTTACAAAGAAAAAACTATTTGTTAAAAAAAAAAAAATTCTGTCTACACATTCTGAGACCCATAACTTTTTTATTTTTTGGTCGATTGAGCGGTGTGAGGTCTTATTTTTGGTGGAACGAGCTGTCGTTTTTATTCGTACCATTTTTTGGTACAACAACTTTTTGATCACTTTTTTTTTTTTGTAATTCTTTATTTAAGAAAAGTTTTCACAACAATTTCAAAAGGGATACAGAAAGGAAAAAATAAACGGGGAGGGGAGCAGACATTAAATTGAGAAATTTCACAAAAGAATATAGTCGCTCAATGAGTCAGCCACATTTGTATCAAACTTATGGACAAACAGGAAATATGCATATGGAAAAACCATCACAACATACAAAAGGTCTGAACATCCACCTAAGTAATATATAACAGCTGGATAACCAACAGGCATTACTACCAGAAGTAATCATCGCGCCAGCTAACATCAGATAAATGACAAAGGGAAGGAACGAAATGTAAGAAGAAAAAGAGGAGAAAAAATAAAATTAAAATAAAATTAAAATAAAATAATAAGACGAGGGACAGCCTAGACAGACCAGCAAAAGAGAGTATATATGACTGTAGCCTATCAAGCCTATGCAGGCCAGAATGCTCCAGACAAAACCCAGCCCCTCAATCGATCCTTAGGCCCGGGGAATCAAGAACTAAAGTGTATTAAAGTCCGGAGAGTTACGAAAGTCCAACCATCCCTGCCAAATCTGAAAATGAGAGTCGGAACGCTGATGAACGAGAGCCATCGACTCCTCCATATCAAGAATATGGGACACTTCCAGAGCCCATTCTGACAAAGTGGGAACAACACTACTTTTCCAATTTCTGGAAATCACCATTCTGGCTGCTACCAACAAATAGCCCAATAGAGTACGGGACAGAACATTAGTTTAACCCGGAAGGACAGAGAGGAGCGAGATGGTGGGACTATCATCTAATGCTACGTCAGTAATTTTCAGAATCAGAGAAATTATGGAGTCCCAAAACGGATGGAGCATCTGGCATTCCCACCATATATGAACCATCGTCCCCCTCGCCTGTCCACAACGCCAACAACGATCAGTCGTAGAAGGGTATATCCTGTGCAAGACAACAGGGACCTTATACCATCTGGACAAGATTTTAAAATTAGTTTCTTGCGCTTTACAAGAAGTCTAACATTTATGACACAGAATGAAGGCCTTAGACCAGTCTTCAGGAGGAATGGACACATCTAGCTCTTTTTCCCAGCTAACCACATATGAGGGTTTCGGTTCCCTCTTCTCATTTAACAAAAGACCATAAATGAGGGCAATCGCCTTTGACGTCGTGGAGGGCAAGGAGATCAGATGCTCAAAAGGTGTCAATTCCCTATGTAAATGAAGGGACTGTTGACATTTGTTGTAGTAGTGCTGTAGCTGGAGATAGTCCCACCTTGATCTTGAAGACCTAGAATTTACCGGCGCTAAATCCTCATATTGTTTCAGTTGGCCTGAAACCAGAACATTTGTAAATGTAAAGCCCTCCCTGGTGATTAAACCGGATCTACCCAAAAAGGAGGACTGCATACCCGGGGCGAAGTCCCTATTTCCCACAATCGGCGTCAATGGTCCATCCCTAGAGAATAAGCCCATCTGAGAAAGATACCTTTTAAAAGTCCTGAGCATATCTCCCGTCACATGTGGTAAAGTCAGGATCGAGGCTCTGGACCAGGTCGTCCCAGGAGCCCAGGGGAAGGACAGCAGTGGCAACGCTGCCTGAACAGCCTCCAACTGTATCCACAGTTTACGAGACGGAACATGAGTGATATCAAATAATCTCGCCAGAGTTGCAGCCATGTAATAAAAGAAGCAATCCGGTAAAGCCAGCCCCCCTCTGTCCATCTTCTGCACCAGAATATGACGAGCTACTCTTGGGCCCCTATATGTCCAAACAAACTTTTTGAAGCAAACATTAAGCTCCCGAAATAGCGCTCTAGGGGGCGTGCATGGCAGCGTTTGGTAAAGGTACAATAAACGGGGCAAACAATTCATTTTTAGGACATTGATTCTCTCTATCCAGGAGAGGAACTTACCCTCCCATTTATTAAGGTCTCTTCGAAGAGTTTGTAATAGGGGAACATAATTAAGAGCATAAACCTGTGTAAAATCTGAGGGTATCATGACACCCAAGTATTTAAGGGCTCTATGTTGCCAAACAAAGCTAAAAGAGGACTTTAACCCCTTAATGACCGGGCCATTTTGCACGTTAATGACCAAGGATTATTTATTGTTTTTTCACGGTCGCATTCCAAGAGTCGTAACTTTTTTTTTATTCCGTCGACATAGCCGTATAAGGGCTTGTTTTTTGCGGGACGAGTTATATTTTGTAATTGTACCATTTTTAGATGCTTATAACATATTGATTAACTTTTATGAACTTTATTTTAGGAGAGAATTGAAAATAAGCAGCTATTCCAGCATTAATTTTCACGTTATAAATTTACGCCGTTTACTATGCAGCGTAAATAACATGTTAACTTTATTCTATGGGTTGGCACGATTACGGGGATACCAAATATGTAGAGGTTTTATATGTTTTTCCTACGTTTGCACAATAAAAACCCTTTTAGAAAAAAATTACTTGTTTTTGCATCGCCGCATTCCAAGAGACGTAACGTTTTTATTTTTCCGTCGATGTGGCCGTACGTGGGCTTGATTTTTGCGGGCCAATGTGTCGTTTTCATTAGTACTATTTTGGGGTACATAGGACTTATAGATTAACTTTTATTTTATTTTTTATGGGGGAATGGGAGAAAAGAGAGAATTTTGGCATAGTTTTTTGCGTTTTCTTTGGACGCCGTTCATCCGGCGGTTTAATTAATGTGTTCATTTTATTGGTCAAGTTGTTACGATTGCGGGGATACCATATATGTGTATGTGTGATTTGTTTTGACAGTTTTACTAAATAAAACCACTTTTTGGGCCAAAAAAGTAGTTTTATTTGACTTTGACTGTAATTTTTTATTTTTATTTTTTCACAAACTTTATTTAACTGATTGTCATTTTTTTTTTAAGTCCCACCAGGGGACTTCACTATGCGATCTGTTGATCACATATATAATGCTTTGGTATACTTAGTATACCGAAGCATTATTGCCTGTCAGTGTAAGGGTATGTGCACACACACTAATTACGTCCGTAATTGACGGACGTATTTCGGCCGCAAGTCCCGGACCGAACACAGTGCAGGGAGTCGGGCTCCTAGCATCATACTTATGTACGATGCTAGGAGTCCCTGCCTCGCTGCAGGACAACTGTCCCGTACTGAAAACATGATTACAGTACGGGACAGTTGTCCTGCAGCGAGGCAGGGACTCCTAGCATCGTACATAAGTATGATGCTAGGAGCCCGGCTCCCTGCACTGTGTTCGGTCCGGGACTTGCGGCCGAAATACGTCCGTCAATTACGGACGTAATTAGTGTGTGTGCACATACCCTAAAACTGACAGGCAACCTATTAGGTCATGCCTCTGGCATCGCCTAACAGGCAGATGCTGAAGACAGACCTGGGGGTCTTTGTTAGACCCCCGGCTGTCATGGAAACCCGACGGCGACCCGCAATTTGTTTGCGGGGGCGCCGATCGGGTGACAGAGGGAGCCCCCCCTCTGTCAAACACATTAAATGCCGCTGTCACTATTGACAGCGGCATTTAATGTGTTAAACTGCCGGAATCGGCGCGCGCTTCGATGCCGTGCTCCTGCCGCTAATCGCGTGGGTACAGTGACAGTACCTGCGCCATCACAGGACGGATATATCCGTCCTCCTGCGCGAACTAGCTGCTGCTGAGGACGGATATATCCGTCCTTCGGCATTAAGGAGTTAGGGATTGCAATGTGCGATTATCAAGAGAGATGTTTAACGCAGTACTTTTAGTGAGATTGATTTTAAAGTTACTATTTAGGCTGTATTCCCTTACAGTAGAAATCAATGCAGGCAAGGAAGTAAGAGGCTGCGTGATATATAATAGAACATCATCCGCAAAAGCAGAGCACTTAACGTGATGTGGACCGACCTGAATGCCTTTAATATCAGGATTACTTCTTATAGCCTGTAGAAGATGTTCCATTGTTAGGGCATAGAGCAGTGGGGACAAAGGGCCGTTGTGAATTCTAAAAGTAGAGGATAACAAGCCATTTACCCGTACCCTGGCTGGCGGACCCGCATACAGAGCTATAATACTCTGTAACATAAATGGCCCAATTTGCTCCAGCGTTTTCCACATAAATCCCCCGTCCACCCAGTCAAAGGCCTTCTCAGCATCAAGTGAGAGCAACATACAATGAAGAGAAGTAAGTTTTGCATACGCTATAAGAGAGAAGGATTTGAGAGTATTATCCCGAGCTTCTCTGGCAGGGACAAAACCAACCTGATCCGGATGAACTACGGAACCAAGCAGACCCCCCAATCTATTAGCTAAAAGCTTAGCGTAAATGTTTGCATCCGTATTTATCAGGGATATAGGACAATAACTAGCACACAATTGTGGATCTTTGCCCTCTTTGGGAATAACGCTAATATGTGCAAGCAAGAACTCAGGAGGTGTAGAAGCACCTCGGGACAACGCCTGCAAGGCGTCATGCAGAAACGGGGAAATTCCTTCAGACAGTGACTTATAAAAAGCTGCTGTAAACCTGTCGGGACCGGGACTTTTTCCCGCTGGCAGTTGTCTAATCACGTGTACTAATTCTTCTAGAGTGAATGGCGTATACAGCTGTGCTACATCTGCTTCTGCTAGCGTGGGAAGAGCTGTATCTAAGACATATTGTGAAAAAAGAACAACGTGGAATATGAGGGGCCCGAAACCCCACAGGGAGCGGGAAGATTATACAGAGCTTGGTAATAATGTAGAAAGGCCTCTGCTATTTTCTCCGAGGCGTGAACTGCAGAACCAGCAGAATTTTTAATTGATGGAATATATGAGGCTGACATCTTATCTTTTAGCGCTAAGGCTAGAGCTCTACCCGGCTTGTTCCCCCATTCATACACAGAGCGGGAAAATATATGTCGTAGGCGGGCATATTTTTCATTAAGTATGTGCTGTATCTCCTGACGTTTCAGTAATAAGTTCTGAAGAGAATCAGAGTGTAAGGTACGTTTATGTTGGATTTACAACAAGTGG
Organism: Rhinoderma darwinii; assembly: GCF_050947455.1. Lineage (NCBI taxonomy): Eukaryota > Metazoa > Chordata > Amphibia > Anura > Rhinodermatidae > Rhinoderma > Rhinoderma darwinii. The sequence continues at coordinate 540,116,682 of NC_134687.1, read as the reverse complement.
AGTTCCGCTAGAAGAGAGCTGAGTTTCACGCTCGCTTCTTTCTTCAATCTTTTCTCAATGTTTTATTAAGATCCCTCTCAAAACACATTTGAGCACTTCCCATTTAATCGAAGGGGAGGTGGTATCCGAGGCATGATCCTGCCCAAAGTGCACAACAGCTCTCTGTATATCAAGTTTTTTTTGATCACTTTTTATTACATTTTATTTAGAGCTTCGGTGACCAAAAAACTGTGATTTGGGCGTTTTTAAATTATTTATTTCTTACGACGTTCATAATGCTCTATAAATGTCAGTTTTACTTTATTCTGCGGGTCGGTACGATTATGGCGATACCATATGGATATAGTTTTTTAAGTTTTGCAGCGTTTGCACAATAAAATTACTTCTTTATAAAATCATTTTTTCTGTCACCATATTCTGAGAGTCGTAACATTATTTTTCAGTAAAAAAAGCGATGTAAGGGCTTGTTTTTTGCGGGTCGGGTTGTAGTTTTTATTGGTACTATTTTGGGGTACATGCGACTTTTTGATAACTTTTTATTCTAGATTTTGGGTGGGATAGCGACCAAAAAATAGTCATTCTGGCATTGTTTTTAGTTTGGTTTTTTTTTGCGGCGTTTACAGTGCGGTAAAAATAACATTATCGTTTTATAGTTTGGGTCGTTACGAACGCGGTGATACCAAATATGTGTACTGTTTTTTAACATTTTCATTTTTTTCTTATAATAAGAGACCTATTATAGGAAAAAAAATATTTTATTTTTACACTTTTGTAAAACATTTTTATGAACTTTTTTTAACTTTTTTTTTTACTTTTTACACTTTTTTTTTTTACCTGCAGCTCTGATCGCGGCTAGAATACATTACACTGCCTAGGTAGTGTAATGTATTCCAACTGTCAGTGTGACGTCACAGTCACTCTGACATTTAGGCTGGATTCACACGACCTATTTTCAGGCGTAAACGAGGCGTTCTACGCCTAGAATTGCACCTGAAAACACGGCTCAAATACGTCGGCAAACATCTGCCCATTCATTTCAATGGGTTTGCCGACGTACTGTGCCGACGACCTGTAAATTTACGCGTCGCTGTCAAAAGATGGCGCGTAAAATAACAGCGTCGTCAAAGAAGTGCTGGACACTTCTTGGGACGTAATTTGAGCCATTTTTCATTGACTTCAATGAAGAACAGCTCCAAATTACAGCCGTAATTGACGCCTAACAAAACGCAAGTACGAGCAATAATGTCTAAAATGCAGGAGCTGTTTTCTCCTGAAAACAGCTCCGTAATTTCACCCGTAATTGTCGTTATCGTGTGCACATACCCTAAGTCTACGAGGACCAGCTAGAGGCTGATCCTCATAGGCTTCCATACATGGCAGACCCGGAGGCCCCCGGGTGCCATCAGAAGCATCAGCAGCCCCCACAATTGCATGAGGGCTGCTGATGTGCTACAATCCCCTTAAATGCGGAGATCGCAATCGAGCTCCGCATTTAACAGATTAATTGATTAAATCAGCGGCAATGAGCCCCTGATCGGCAACAGTGGAGTGTCCGCTGTGAGGGACAGCTGACGTCCCGGTTCCCGATGCACACTGTCACAGACACTGTCACCGACAGTGTGCACCGCTAACGGCAGTGACGTCCTGTCACTCTGACAGGAAGTCTATAAGGAGGCTGGTCCTGATAGGCTTCCGTACATGGCATACACGTAGGCCATTACTTGGCCTCCGGTCGCCATGCTAGCCATCTGCAAACCTCACGATTTCATTGTGAGGTCTGCCAATGTGCTAGAAACCCCTAAAATGTGGCGATTGCAATCGCTCACCGCATTTAAGGGGTTATTTGCCGAAATCAGCGGAAATAAGCCTCTGATCGGCAACAGTGGAGTGTCAGCGGTCAGGAACAGCTGGCCTCCCATTTCCCGGTACACACCATCGCCGAACTGCGTAGTAACTGTACGTCCCCGTGCGCTAATACACTGGCCACCCGGACGTACAGTTGCGTCGTGGTGCGCCTAGGGGTTAAAGATAATTTATGAAAGGACGCATCTGTATAACCACATTGCCTTCAAAGATAAACATAGACAACAGTAAACTAAACATGCCAAAAAAAACAAACATTTTATAAATATATATATATATATGTTTTTGGCCTGTCACTCTAGATCACTATGATCTCTTTAAACACTCTAGATCATTCTACCAGGAATGTACAATGCATTCAGAATGTCTTCAGACCCTTTAATTTTTTTTACATTTTGTTATGATGATGCCTTGTTCTAAAATAAAAAAAAAAGTTTTTCCCCCATCATTCTGCACTCAATACCTAATAATGACAAAGTGAAAACAAAATGTTACTAATCTTTGCTAATTTATTGAAAAGGAAAAACTAAAATATTGCATTGACATAAGTTTTCATACCCTTTAGTCAGTACTCCTTTGGCAGCTATAACAGCCTCTAGTCTTCTTGGGTATGATGCCACAAAGTTTGCACACCTGGATTTGGGGATTTTCTGCCATTCTTCTTCATAGACCCTCTCAAGCTCTGTCAGGTTGGATGGGGACAGTAGGTGGACAGCCATTTTTCAAATCTCTCCAGAGATGTTTGATTGGGTTTAAGTCAGGGATCTGGCTGTGCCACTCAAGGACATTCACAGAGATGTCCCTAAGCCACTCCTCCGTTGTCTTGGCTGTCTGCTTAGGACTATTGTCTTTTTGAAAGGTGAACCTAAAGCCCAGTTTGAGGTCCAGAGCACTCTGGATCAGGTTTTCATTAAGAATATCTCTGTACTTTGCTCCATTCATCTTTCCTTCAACCCAGACCATCCCCCTGTCCCAGCCGCTGAAAAACACCCCCACAGGATGTTGCCACCACCATGCTTCAAAGTAGGGATGATATTGGGCAGGTGATGAGCAGTGCCTGGTTTCCTCCAGACATCACGCTTAGAATTGAGGCCGAAAAGTTCACCCTAGTTTTCATGAGACCGATAGAATCTTGTTTCTCACAGTCTAAGGCCTCATGCACATGACCGTATTTTTTCCCACCCGTAAATACTGGCGTAAATACGGGTCCGGTGTCACACGTATTCCACCCGTTTTGCACCAGTATTTACGAACCCGTGCTCGTAAATATGGGTCCGGTGTCACACGTATTCCACCCGTATTTACGAGCACGTTTTTGGCGGCAAAATAGCACTGCACTAACCGGCAGCCCCTTCTCTCTATCAGTGCAGGATAGAGAGAAGGGACAGCCTTTTCTGTAATAAAAGTTAAAGAAATTCATACTTACCCGGCCGTTGTCTTGGTGACGCGTCCCTCTCTTCACATCCAGCCCGACATCCCTGGATGACGCGGCAGTCCATGTGACCGCTGCAGCCTGTGATTGGCTGCAGCGATCACATGGCCTGAAACGTCATCCAGGACGTCGGGCCGGATGTCGAGAGGGACGCGTCACCAAGGCAACGGGCGGGAGACCGGACTGGAGGAAGGAGGAAGTTGCCGGTAAGTATGAACGTCTTTTATTTTTATTTTTTACAGGTTTATACTGATCGGTAGTCACTGTCCAGGGTGCTGAAAGAGTTACTGCCGATCAGTTAACTCTTTCAGCTCCCTGGACAGTGACTATTTACTGACGTCGCTTAGCAACGCTGCCGTAATGACGGGTGCACACATGTAGCCACCCGTTATTACGAGAGCTCCATAGACTTCTATGGACTGTCCGTGCCGTTATTACGGCCAGAAATAGGACATGTTCTATCTTTTTCAACGGCACGGGCACCTTCCCGTGAGAAAACGGGAAGGCACCCGTCGCCAATAGAAGTCTATGATCCCGTTATTACGGGTCGTGATTACGACCCGTAATAACGGGAGTTTTTACGGTCGTGTGCATGAGGCCTAAGGGAATGTGCACACGATAACGACAATTACGGCTGAAATTACGGAGCTGTTTTCAGGAGAAAACAGCTCCTGCATTTCAGACGTAATTGCTCGTACTCGCGTTTTGCGAGGCGTCAATTACGGCCATAATTTTGAGCTGTTCTTCATTGAAGTCATTGAAAAACGGCTCAGATTACGTCACAAGAAGTGTCCTGCACTTCTTTGACGACGCTGTTATTTTACGCGCCGTCTTTTGACAGCGACTCGTTTACGCCTGAAAATAGGTCGTGTGAACCCAGCCTAAGAGTCCTTTAGATGCTTTTTGCAAACTCCAGGTGGGCTCTTTTTTTTTTTTTTTTTTTATTTATTAAGGAGAGGCTTCTTTCTGGCCAGTCTGCCTTAAAGCCCAGATTGGTGAAGTGCTGCAGTGATGGTTGCCCTTCTGGAAGTTTCTCCCATCTGCACACAGAATCTTGAGAGCTCAGCCAGAGGGACCATTGGATTCTTGGTCACCTTTCTTAACAAGGTCCTTCTCCTCCGATTACTTAGTTTGGTGTGTCGGCCAGCTCTAGGAAGAGTCCTCGTTGTTCCAAACTTCTTCCATTTAAGAATTATGGGGGCCACTGTGCTCTTGGGAACTTTCAGTGCAGCAGGAATCTTTTTGTACTCTTCTCCAGATCTGTGCCTCCACACAATCCTGTCTCTGAGCTCTGCATGCAGTTCTTTCCTCCTCATTGGTTTTTGCTCTGATATGCATTGTCAGTTTTGAGACCTTATATAAACGGGTGTATCTTTCCAAATCATGTCCAATCAAATGAATTTACCACAGGTGGACTCCAATCAAGGTGTAGAATCATTTCAAAGATGATCTTTTCACTTTGTCATTATGGAGTATTAAGTGCAGATTTATGGGGAAAAATATTTTTTTTTTTATTTTATTTTAGCAAAAGGCATCAATATATCAAAATCTTAAAAAACTGAAAGGGCCTGAAGACTTTCCCAATGCAATGTAACTATGATCAAGAATGTTCTCCTTACTTCATATCAGTGGTTTTAATAAATGTAGGACTCTCAACAATCAAATTGAATGTATAATTTTACTTAAAAAAACAAATTATAGTATTTCATATCACATTTATTATAAGTAATATACTCAACATAGATTCAAAAGAAAATATAAAAGATTCATGAGCACTAAATCTATTTTGCAAACAGTATCAGTATATTCTCCCAATAAATTGTAGCAAGAATTTTTATACGCCAAAAAATTCCATCAAATTGGCCTTTGCCATGCAGGTGGCTTTGATTGACAACTAAATTGATTAATCACTATGCAATTCTATTATTTTCTAAATCCTTTCACCTTTTATTCCCAGAGCTTACACCTGAGATCAGTAGAGCAGAAACCTATATTACTGAGAAAGGTCTAAAAAAGCTTTTTATGAAGAAAAAAAGAATGTTTGTGACTCAAAAAGAATGTTAAATAATATGCATAAAGTGCAATTAAACTGTCATGCCTTACAGTGACAGAAAATCATTTTAGAACCTGCTAACCTTAATACAGTATTTTCAATTATGTGCCTCAAATGTTGCTTATTGTTTGAACTACAACTATTTATATAAGGAGAACATTTTCAAATTATCATAAACAACGGCAAGTTGAGATATTGGTATTTTGGTATTGTAATATATGAAATGTTTGAATAAAGTCTCAAGAAATGCTGTGAGTTGGAACCTTTTGACCTAAAATTTGTTCTGGCCAAAATATTTCTCCAATGTTTCCTTTTGTGTCCCAAGTGTACAAGTCAGTTAGATTAATTATTTTAACTTTATATGGTGCTAAGGGCTCATGCACTTAGTGGAGCCATCTGCACGGAGACTGTACATCATACCTCTGAATGGCACTGTATTATGAAGATATTCACTTAGACGCAATTCTATAGTTTATACAGAGCCATAATACAGCCACGAGCGCTAAATCTAATCCTTGCATTGGTTCTACACAACCTTTTATTGCTCTGTTTTTCTGGGAATATGCTAATGCAACTTTGTAAACAGTTCTTCCAGGTATTTTTTAGAAGATAATATGGATGTCCATAAACAGCAAAAAATATTTGCTTTGAAGATGGGTGGAGAAAATTTAGAGAGAGAAAGTATTACATCCAGGTTTCTGCTTAGGGAATATGATTCTAATAAAATACAAAGGCAGTGCATGGTCCCCACAAATTGGCTTTTCACCTTTTTCTCAGGTGATGTGCTGAAAGCATTCTCTAGCCAATTGATGCATGTCTTGTATCACAGTCACCAGTGGCGTAACTACCGCCGTAGCAGCGGTAGCGACTGCTACGGGGCCTGCGGTGTGAGGGGGCCCGTCGCCCGCCGGCACGGCCCCCACCATGGCCGCAGGCTCCGCTAGCAGCCGCTATGGCTGCTACAGCGGGACGCCACTGAACACTATGGCAGAGCAGGGAGGTATCTCCTCGCTCTGCCATTAAACAAAATACATGTATCCCCTATCCACAGGACAGGGGATACATGTGTGATCGCTGGCAGCGATAGGGAGAACGGGGGACTGAAAGTCCCCTGAAGTTCTCCATCACAAACCTCGGACTTCCGGGGTCTGTGTCGGCAGCTCCGTAGAAATGAATGGAGCGCCGGTCGCGCTTGTGCGAATGCGTGACCAGTGCTCCTTTCATTTTTATTGAGCTGCCGACACAGACACCGGAAGTCAGAGGTTAGTGATGGAGAACTTAAGGGGACTTTCAGTCCCCCGTTCTCCCTATCGCTGCCAGCGATCACACATGTATCCCCTATCCTGTGGATAGGGGATGCATGTTATTTGTAGGACACACTATAGGTCGCATTTTTTTTGGGGGTGGGGCGCTGTATCGCGTTCCCTACAGGGGGGGCGCTGTATGGCGTTCCCTACGGGGGGGGCGCTGTATGGCATTCCCTGCAGGGGGGGGGCGCTGTATGGAGTTCCCTGCAGGGGGGCTGTATGGCGTTCCCTGCAGGGGGGGGCTGTATGGCGTTCCCTACAGGGGGGGCTGTATGGCGTTCCCTGCAGGGGGGGCTGTATGGCGTTCCCTGCAGGGGTGGGGTGCTGTATGGCGTTCCCTGCAGGGGGAGGCACTGTATGGCGTTCCCTGCAGGGGGGGGCGCTGTATGGCATTCCCTGCCGGGGGGGGCGCTGTATGGCGTTCCCTACAGGGGGGGCTGTATGGCGTTCCCTACAGGGGGGGCTGTATGGCGTTCCCTACAGGGGGGGCTGTATGGCGTTCCCTACAGGGGGGGCTGTATGGCGTTCCCTACAGGGGGGGGCTGTATGGCGTTCCCTACAGACGGGGCTGTATGGCGTTCTCTACAGTGGGGGCTGTATGGCGTTAGCGCCATCCAGCCCCCTCTGTAGATAATGCCATACAGTCCCCCTGTAGATAACGCCATACAGTCCCCTGTAGATAATGCCATACAGTCCCCACTGTAGATAACGCCACACAGCCCCCCCTGTAGATAACGCCACACAGTCCCCCCTGTAGATATTGCCACACAGCCCCCCTGTAGGGAACGCCATACAGTCCCCCCTGTAGATAACGCCATACAGACCCCCCTGTAGATAACGCCATACAGCCCCCTCTGTAGATAACGCCATACAGCCCCCTCTGTAGATAGCGCCATACAGCCCCCTCTGTCGATAACGCCATACAAACCCCCTGTAGATAACGCCACACAGCCCCCCTGTAGATAACGCCACACAGCCCCCCCCTGTAGGGAACGCCATACAGTCCCCTCTGTAGATAACGCCATACAGCCCCCCCTGTAGATAACGCCATACAGCCCCCCCTGTAGATAACGCCATACAGTCCCCCTCTGTAGATAATGCCATACAGTCTACAGGGGGGGCTGTATGGCGTTATCTACAGGGGGCGCTGTATGGCGTTATCTACAGGGGGGACTGTATGGTGTTATCTACAGGGGGGGCTGTAAAAAAGGCAGGGGGTGGGGGTTGTGTGACACCCAGGGGAGGGGGGGCCCCAGTCAAAAGTTTGCTATGGGGCCCAGTCTTTCCTAGTTACGCCCCTGACAGTCACTGTTACATAGTTACATACAGTAGTTACAAAGATTAAAAAAAGACACAGGTCCATAAAGTTCAACCTTTCTCAAGCAATTACACATCATTCATTGCTTGATTCATTGTAAACCTCAAATGCCATTTGTCAGTAAATAATCATCTAGTCTTTTTTTAAAGGAAAGGTGTCGCGAAAAAAAAAATCTTTAGATCAATTTGCTTTTAGTGTTTTATTAAAATACATTTTATTTATTTGTGTGTTGTGTTTTACTTTTTTTTTTTTCTAACTTTTTCTTCACTATGGGGGCTGCCATTTTTTTTTTATCTCTGTATGTGTCGATTAACGAGACATACAGAGATGGAATACGGCACATACATCCCCATAGAGAATGCGAACAGGAGCCGTTCCATTCACTATGGTGTACGCCATCTGTGTGGGAACGGCGCATGCGCTGCTCCCACACAGTCCAAATGGAATGTCTTCGGCCGAGCGACATCCGGCGCCATTTTCTTGTGGACCGGAAGCAGCGGCCGAACTGTAAGATGACTACTTCCGGTCGCGGCTTCCGGACATGTGATTAGAAGTAAGCACTAGGAGCAGACGGACCGGAGGGAGCGGCGACGACTGGAGCAGAGAAGTTATGTTTGTGTATGTTTGTGTTTTAGTGTGTGATTACCACTGTATGTAAGCCTACTACACTGTGTATTCGCTCAAAAAATGGCGGCACACAGTGTAGGAGGTTTGAACATTCAATCCCCTCCTTTCTCCTGGCACTAGCCAGGATAAAGGAGGGGGGATTGTTTGAGGGCGCTAGAGCGAGTGTGTCTTCTCAAATTTTGCAGCATAAAGCAATGTGGTTGCTTTACCACATGCCAATGCTGCAATTTTGGGAATTGCTCCCTCTAGTGACCAGCACAGGGAAATGTTATAAATTAGAATCTAATTTATAATATTTCCTGACTTGTGAAAAAATTAAAAAAATTAGAACAATGTCTAATCATGTATATAATAACAGTTTAACAAAAAAAAAAAAACATTTTCTAGCGACACATTCCGTTTAAATGGTGACATAGTATCTGCTATTACTACCTCTTGGAGGAGGGTATTCCATAGTTTGACTACTCTAACTGTAAAGAACCATTTCGTTTAATGATGTCTGAACTGTCTTTCTTCCACACACAATAAATGTCCCCTGGTCCTTAGTAGAGTACTTGGAAAGAACATATTATGTTGAACAAGCCCAATTTCTCTAGCCTTTCATTGTAAGGGATACCTTCCATCCCATTTAATAATCTAGTCTCCTACCTTTGAACCCTCTCCAGTTCTCCTAGATCCCTTTTACGATAACTGAATTCCATATTCAAGATGTGGCCTTGCAAGAGTTTTATATAGGGGTAATATTATATTTGAATCACAGTTTTTTATCTCTTTTTTTTTTTTATACACACTAAAATGTTAATTGCTGTTGCAGCTGCTGCTTGACATTGAGTACTGCTGTTTAGCTTATTTGTAACCAGAATACCCAGGTCCTTCTCTTGTTCCATTATCCCCAGTTTTATTCCATTTAATGTATATGCATTAATACTATTATTGCGTCCTAGGTGCATTACTTCACATTTATCGACATTAAATTTAATCTGCCATGCTTTTGCCCATGCTGCCAGTTTATCTAAGTCTTCTGTAATATTTTACAGTCAAGCTGACTTTTAAGTATCCTACAAAGTTTTGTATCGTCAGCAGAAACTGACACCTTGCTATCATTCCCATTCACAAGGTCATTAATAAAGAGATTAAAAAGAATTGGACCTAACACCGATCCTTGTGGTACCCCACTGCTGACTTTAGCCAATTTTGAGTAAGTACCATTTATAATGACTCCTTGTTTTCTGTCCCTTAACCTGAATTCTTTACCCACAAGCATACATGGTCCCCCAGTCCCTGCGTCTGTAGCTTCAGAACAAGACTGTTGTGTGGAACAGTATCAAATACTTTTTCAAAATGCAAATATATCACATCAGCCACATGACCAACATCCAGAATTGCATTCACCATATAAACTGAGCATGTTGGTCAGGCATGACCTGTTTGTCATGAATCCATGCTGGTTATCAGTTATTAGACAATTTACTGCTATATGCTTTTGCAGTTCATCTCTTAGAAAACCCTCAAATATGTTATGTTATGCTAGCCGTTAATTATGGGAGAAGCTGAACAGGGCAGATGCAGTTTTTTAAATACCCAAATTTACTTGATTTAGAACACTCACGGTAGCCCTGAGTATTGGACCCACAGATTTTAACTAAACTTTAATTACCCTACGCTGGCCAGTACATCTTTAAAGGGGTTCCCTATCCTGGTTGACCCCTTCTTAGAATGGATCTGACTTTGCTAACCCTCAATGTTCAGCTAACATTTCCAGGAGAAGCTCCTTGCGGCCTCTCACATCTCAGCTGCTGCAGGGGAGATTTAGTATTTCACATCTCTTTTAATGGGCTCTTTTCTCTGGGGATCCAGAATGGGGGACCCCCCATGACATCCATAAGTTCTAATACAGAATATGGCAAGCAGGTTGTCCAGTTGGGACAACCTCTTTAAGAAAAATAATTCCATTGGATATAACCTTTAAAATTACAATCTTAGAACATGGAATGTATATATTCCATTCTGGTATTGGTAAAACAAAAACTCAAGAACATTAAATCACTAACTTTTTAAAGAACTTATGCGGATCTCTGCTGCTGTTCGCTATTTTTATAGAGCCCCTAGCAATTTTTGAGAAGTAATGACGATATAGAGGGCTTCGGCAGCGGAGGAAGGGGAGATAAAATCCTGCTCTACGCTGACGACATATTACTGTGTCTGAATAATTCTGAAATTACTGTGCCTAGGACCATCTATGAAATAGAAGAGTTCGGAAGATTATCTGGATTAAATATTAATTGGAGTAAATCTACGTTACTCTCCTTGGATAATTTCGAACTACCTCATAGCAAATTGAAAGTTTTGCAGCCAACAGATAACTTTGAATACTTAGGTATAAAAATCAATGCAGACATTGGGAAATTCATCCCGCTTAATGTCATGCCTCTACTGGCCAGAATTCGTTCTAAAATCTCCATTTGGATTAAGCTACCTTTTCCCAAAGCAGACAGGGTAGCACTAGTTAAAATGATTGTACAACCACAATTACTGTATGTTCTGGCTGCTAGCCCAGTTTGGATTAATAAAAACCTATTTGAACTAATAGAAACTATAACAAACAATCTAATTTGGGGTAAGAAGAAGGTAAGGCTCAAGCAAAAATTTCTATGTATACCACTGAGCGAGGGTAGTATGGCAATTCCCTTCTTCTTTGGGTACTACATAGCATTTCAGCTTAAGCCTCTAACGAGATGGTATGAGGTTAGCACTCTAAGGAGGTTGGTGAGCGAAAACGAAGATCAAATAAGTAATCCTACACCCCCCTTACAAAAAACAAAACCTTCACTCAATGGTTTAATTCTTCATCTCCCCTTAAAGGAACAGTGTCATCACAAATTATTTTTTTATATGTTAAAGATGTTAGTGCTTTATTAAAAACGTTTATATTCATTTGTGTGTTTGTGTTTTACTTTTTCTTATTTTTACACTTTTTCTTCCCTATGGGGGCTGCCATTTTTTGTTCCATTTCTGTCTGTGTCGATTAACGACACATACAGACATGGAATACGGCAGCCACAGTCCCATAGGGACTGCGAACGGCTCCCGTCCCATTGACTTCAGTGTACGGCGTCTGTGTGGGAACTGCGCATGCGCCGCTCCCACACAGTCCAATTCGAAATTGGCGCCGTCCGGCGCCATTTTCCTGTGGACCGGAAGTAGCGGCCGGACAGTAATATTACTACTTCCGGTCGCGGCTTCCGGATTTGTGCACTTGGACCAGCGGCAGCAAACGGAGCGGACGGGCCGGAGGGAGCCGCGGCGGCAGGAGCAGGTAAGAGATTTCAATGTATGTTCGTGTTTGTGTGTGTTTACTACTGTATGTAAACCTACTACACTGTGTGTTAGCTCAAAAAATGGCGACACACAGTGTAGGAGGTTACACCGTTCAAACCCCTCGTTTATCCCGGCACTAGCCAGGATAAAGGAGGGGGGGATGCTGAGAGCTCACTAGAGCGAGGGCTTTTAACCCTATGTTGCACTGCTGCAATTTTGGGAATAGCTCCATCTAGTGACCAAAAATGGGTAGTATTATAAATTAGAATTAATTTATAATATTTCCTGACTATTTCCTGACTCGTGAAAAAAATAAAAAAAATTTGAACAATGTTTAATCACCCACACACTAAATGTTTAATTTTTAAAAAAAAAACATGTTTTTCTGGCAACACATTCCCTTTAAGAGGAATAAAGGAGTATCCATAGTTATTAATAAAAGAAGTCCTTTTAAGCTAAAAGAAACCAAAATAGACCCAGAGGGAAGATTCGTATTTGTCAAGGGCAGTATCTTTGATAAAATGTTTACTTTTGCAAATATTTACTCCCCAAATGTAGGACAAGTCAAGTTCATTAAATCTACACTCGAGACCTTAGATTATTTCAAAGAAGGATTGCTAATATTAGGAGGGGATTTCAATGTACCACTACAACCTTCGTTAGATACTTCTAACAATTCCTCCGCGATAACATACAAACAACTTAAGCTTATCAAAAAATTATTAGCAGAATCACAACTAATTTACGCATGGAGAATAAATTATCCGACCACTAAGGAGTTCTCCTTCTTCTCAACAGTTCATAAAAAATACTCTAGAATTGACTATATACTAGTACCACACACTATGCTTGGTTTAATTAAAAAAACAAGTTACGGTCTGATAACCCACTCAGATCATGCTCCCCACTTTCTCTCATTAGAATTGAACCCTAAAGAGAGACGGGCATTCAATTGGAAATTTAATGAAAGTCTTTTGAAACACACCGACGGACAAAACATACATCTCAGAGTGTTTAAAACACTTCTTCAACGAGAATTGCCCAGATTGCCTTTGTAATGCCAACATATGGGAAACTCACAAAGCGGTTATCAGGGGATGTTTGATTGAACTAGGTTCCAGGAAAAAAAGAGAAAAAGATAAAGAAATGAACGAATTATTAGTAAAGATCCAAACACTAGAGCAGTTACACAAAAAAACTCTTTGTCTTAAGACCGAAAAAGACTTATTTAGATTGTGATCGGAACTTAAAGATATATTAAATTTCAACACAGAAAAGTTCCTACATTATGCTAAGTTTACTTCATATATACAATCTGATAAATGCGGCAAAAAACTTGCCTCCCTGGTTAAAAAACATGTTACAACAACCTACATCCCAAAAATAAAGGATAAAGCGAACACCCTCAAACATACAACAAAAGATATAGCTAACGTTTTTAACGATTATTATGAAGAACTCTACAACCTAGAGACCAATAAGCAATCTGATCAAGATAAGACACAAAAAATAAATACAGTGTTGGATGGAGTTGAACTACCTAAGATTTCTGACCCTCAAAAAACTATACTTAATGCCCCCTTTTCACCCCAGGAAATTGAAGAAATAATTATGAAAAGTCCAAAAGGAAAGAGCCCAGGCCCTGATGGATTTTCAGCTACTTATTATAAAGAATTTAAGGACATTTTGACCCCATACCTTACTCACTACTTGAATAACACCAATTCGGCCAATCCATTCCGGAAAGAATCTATGACGGCCCACTTAACCCTTATCCCAAAGGAGGTAAAAGATCCTACAGTTTGTAGCAACTATAGGCCAATATCACTAATAAATAACGATGTCAAAATATATGCTAAAGTAATTGCAAACAGAATACAGCCATTATTACCGTCACTTATAAACCCCGAACAAGCGGGTTTTATTCCAAACAGAGAAACAAAAGATAATACAATGAGAATACTCAACATTATTCAATATGCCCAAAGACATAATATCCCGATGGCCCTCCTGGCGACCGATGCAGAAAAAGCGTTTGATAGGGTAGATTGGCAATTTCTAAAGTTAACCCTTATAAAATTTGGCTTCCCAGACTTCATACTAGATAAAATACTGGCTCTATATATAAATCCTTCTGCTAAAATTAAGATCAATGGTGAGCTATCCTCATCGTTTGAAATTAGGAATGGCACAAGACAAGGCTGTCCTTTATCCCCGTTACTATTTGTCCTAACAATGGAAGTCTTGGCCCAAAAAATTAGAGACAACCCAAACATTAGTGGCATAACATGCAACAAAATTGAGCATAAAACAGCCACATTTGCAGACGACATGCTTATTATTCTATCTAACCCTCAAAAGTCGCTCAAGAATCTGAGTGATGAGTTCAAAATCTTTAGCTCAATATCCAATTTCAAAATTAATAATTCAAAATCAGAACTCTTGAATATAAATATCAATACGGAAAACTGGAATTCCTTATTAAAATTATCTCCCTTTAAAAACAACTCTGCCAGTATCAAATATCTGGGTATACAGATAAACCCAAATTTTTCAAAACTTTATGAACTAAACTTCAAACCATTATTGTAAAAAATAGAGAAAGACCTTAATTCTTGGAATTCGATACAAACATCATGGTTTGGAAGATCTAATATTATTAAAATGATAATTCTGCCAAGAGTTGTATACCTCCTCCAAACACTCCCGATTAGCTTGCCACAATTCTTTTTCACTACGCTCAAGAAATTTATCTGGCAAACTAAAGGACATAGGGTAAAGCATGACACTTTAACGCGTTCCAAGAAATCGGGAGGCATAGGGCTACCAGATTTTGAGAAATATAATGATTCTGTTCATTTAAACAGAATACTTGAATGTTATGTATATCCCGGCCGGAAATTATGGTCAGACATTGAAATGGCCATGCTAGACAAAAACTTGGAAAACTACATCTGGACCACCCCATATAATAAATTCCAATACAAATCAGTTGTAAATACCCTGACTAATAACACGTTAAGAATTTGGCATAAACTCAATAAAAAATACAATCTCATACCAAAGATCTGCGAGGCCACACCCTTTTCATTCCTCATACCGAATAGATGCAGATCTCTAAAACAAAGACTAACCAGAGATAAAGGCTTAGCGAAACTACCGGTTAGACATCTCATTGCAAACAATAATATCATTTCAGATCTGAAGTCGATACCTAACCTGGAAGGCCTAAATTTAACCCCACAAGAAACGGAGATCATACTGGGATCCATCAAACCTTTCCTCCCGGACATTACTGACTTAAATCAGAGGAATTTAATTAATCTTATAAAATCCCAAAACAGACCAGTCAAAGGCCAAATAGCGAAACTATATAAATTTCTTATAGCACCACAGGCGCTCCCATCATACTTATTGAAGTGGGAAAATGACTTGAACACCTCCTTCACGTCGGAACAATCTAAATTGATTCTTAAGAACGCCCACTCGGTCTCAGTTTCTACAAGAATCCAGGAACTCAATTATAAAATCATAACAAGATGGTATAAAACCCCGGACATACTAAATAAAATAGACCAGAATCATTCACCTATATGTTGGAGATGCAATAAAGAACAAGGTACAATGTTACATATATGGTTTAAATGCAGTGATATCTCCCACTTTTGGCAATCTATTGAAGCGATCTTAAACAAATATACTGGAAAAACTATCACTCTTACACCAGAACTGGTATTACTCAATCTAGATACTACTCATCAATATAGTAATTCAAATTCCACTCTACCACACCTTTTGAACGCAGCAAAAACTCTAATAGCGAGACATTGGAAAGACACAAATCCTCCTACAATTTTAGAATGGTTAAAAGAGATCAATCTCATCCAATCATATGAAAGAAACAAATGGTCTAGGAACTTACAATATGATAAATATATGAGCATCTGGAATGACTGGTCTACATTTTATGGCTCAAAAGACATAGAATCACACTTACCACAAACATAACGAATTAACACCATGTCATAAGAAACCATAGTTCACACATCGGGCCAACAAGCAGATACCTTCTCGAGATCCTGTGCAAATATAGCTCTATATATGTGTTTTTCAATTCAAATAAATATGCTAATTAGAAAGTTACTGATTAGTTGTATTAGTCAGCTAGTTCCCCTAAGGGGAATATGTTTAACATGACTTGTTATTGTGTTACTACCCCACCCATCCCTGTTTTTTTTTTTCTGTATCCCATCCCCCCCCCTAGAATACTTTAATACAAAAAAATAAAAAAAATAAAGAATTTACAAAAAAAATAAGTAACATATATGAGCTATTGGAACCAGGGCAACTAAGAGCAGGTATTAATAAGGGTTGGCCGATAAATAAACTTTTGACGGAAAGCTGGGCAGCATGGAAAAAAATATTGGAGATTAGGGGATCGACACATTGTACACCAATATGGCACAATAAAAACTTGAAGGAATTGGAAAGTATTCAAGATGTAAGAGGGTGGATACAATATGGTATTAAACACATTAAGGATTTGTTTACCAATGGAACACTGATCACTTTTGAGCATCTTAAAACCATTTATTCAGCAAAAGAAACTTACAGATATAGCTATGCACAAATACAACACGTTGTAAGTAAAACTAGACATAAAGAAATATTTCTTATACATATTCACAAGGGAATGGAAGGGCTTATTCATAACACTTTAGGTAAAAAGACTGCCTCATCACTATATAAAATTACCAATGGTGCACTATCTAGAAGTATATCCCCTCCGAGTTGAGAAAAATGGGTCAGAGACTTGGGACCAATTGAGCACGATCAGTGGTTAAACTGCTATAGCAATGTCAAGAATGTATTGGTCTCTATGAATCACAAATTTATACAAATTAATATTCTACATAGACTGTATTATCCCCCTGCCCTAATATCCAAATTCGATAACAAAAACAGCTTTAACTGCCATAGGTGCCAATACCCGATGGCTGATTTTCTCCACGTAATATGGACATGTTCTACTATAAAAAAAAATTGGGATAATATCTTTGAGGAAATTGTAAACCATGTTGGTAGAAATATCCCTAAACCCCCGATTCTCACTATTCTTAATTGCACATCAGAGTTGAAGGAAAGCAACTATAGCGGGAGACAAACTATCCTTATCACTAGATTGCTATACTTAGCTAGAGTGTTTATAGATAGGAAGTGGGGAGCCACCCTACCCCCACAGTCCAGGAGTGGAGAAATCTCATGAGTAAAATAAAGGAATTTGAGAAGATCAAGTTTAGTAAAAATGAGCAGACTGGAAGGTGGGAGAAGATTTGGGGATCAGAGCGAGAGTTATGGGTCTTTTATTTATTTATTTATTTATTTATTTATTTATTGGGTGGTATTAATTATGGGGGGGAGGATACAAGTTGGACACACACTTGTAATTCTGTTTTTTATTTATTTGTTAAATCGAAAAAAAAACATTAAAAAAACAACTTATGCTAATAGTATACCTGATATAGATCAACTTTGTAATTTACTTACTGTTAAAATATAATTGTATTATCCATGCAAATTCGGTGTGAAGTTACTGCCACTCGGTGTCTCCCTTCCTGTGATCTACTATCCACCCCCTGTTGTCAAGCAAAATCCGTCCCTAGTTATAGAGCAGAATTGACAGACTGCAGAAAGGGGGTGTGTCTTCACAGCCTCACTATAGAAGACTATATAGAGGGGAAGAAGGAGCAAAAGGAGGGAGCAGGGAGAGAAAGAGACACAGGCGTGCTGGTCATACAAATCTATGGAGAGGGGAACAGGAGGAGGGAGCAGAGTGAAAAAGACACAGCTTCCTGGTAAGTTATATGTTTATCCCAGTGCTGGATTCTCAGCTACACTGCTCATTACTGTTGTATAATCTCATCCATGCTGCTGCAGCTTCTATATATGTGATAAACAGAGATAGGAAAGCAGGGTCCTCCTCTTCTATGTGTATAGAAGACATAATAGCAGTTAGGCTCTGCCCACTAGCTCAGAGTCAACTGAGAACTAGAGATAGAGCCTGCAGACGGGAAAACTACTAAAAAATGCATAATAGAAGTCGTATAATAACCAGAAATAGTATTATTCCTCATGTACACACATATGACAGCTTATTCTGAAAAGTCCCCTGAAAACTTAGGTACACTTTGAATTTTTAACATGAACAATAATACATGCATGTTTGCTGACTTCAGTATATCTAGCTATTACCCAAAGAACGCACATACACAAATCAAAACTTATTCAATAGGGAACACCTTTTAAACCAGTATCTGAATGAAAAGTTCATGGGAATAAACACTGCCAAGAGTCTCTCCAGTGTTTCCCACAGTCAGATGACAGCTGTGATACTTTATAGTAATAATTATTCTCTGAGAAGACAAAAAATAACAAATATAGTGTACAGCACTTCCCTGTGTACAGGGTGTTTCATTTGGGGAAATTCTACAAATGAAAAACCTGTTGATCTAAACTGGAATTATGAAGCAGAATGAGATTATTTTTAATTTTCAGTTTG
Organism: Rhinoderma darwinii; assembly: GCF_050947455.1. Classification (NCBI taxonomy): domain Eukaryota; kingdom Metazoa; phylum Chordata; class Amphibia; order Anura; family Rhinodermatidae; genus Rhinoderma; species Rhinoderma darwinii. The sequence goes on along the minus strand of NC_134687.1, from coordinate 540,098,205 downwards.
TTCTGTATAGGTGTGAATGTTAGACAATAGTAACTATGTCTTACACTAAAGTATCTGCTACTTGTCAAAACATTGTCATAATATCAGACTAAGGCACCATTTTCATCCGTAATTACGGTATACATAATTACGGATCAAATAGCAGAACCATTCATTTCTATTGGTCACGGGCACCTTTCAGTATATTTACGGATGTATGTCCGTGCCATAGAAATTATCTGCAAAATATAGAACATGTCCTATTTTTGTCCGCAATTGAGTCACGGACTCCCCATAGAAGTCTATGGGCGATTCCGCAATTGCGGACGGCTACGGAGGTGGATTCATAGCTGTCCGTAATTGCGGAAGTGTTGCTTTGCTATTTTTTTTGCGGATCCTTAAATACGGATGAACTACGTATTTGCAGACAGTGTGTCGTATATGTTGATGCGTTGCGGATGACTTGCAGATGACTATGGATCCGTTTATGTGGACAGTAAAAAACATTACGGTCGTGTGCATGAGGCCTAATATAGTGTAAAACATTATTAGGTCAGATTTCAAAACAATGTGTCCTTTTGTTTTGATTTTGTTTAATTTTTGCTTTTTGGGTGTAAATAATTTTTATTACGTTTTCCAAAACAATAAGGGTATGTGCACACGACAACGCCAAATACGTCTGAAATCACGGAGCTGTTTTCAGGAGAAAACATCTCCTGAATTTCAGATGTTTTTACAAGTGCACGAGATTTTCGCGTCGTCTTTTACAGACGTAATTGGAGATGGTTTTCATTGGAGTCAATGAAATACGGCTCCAATTACATCCCAAGAAGTGTCCTGCACTTCTTTCACGCGGCCATAACTGTACGAGCCATCTTTTGACAGCGAAGCGTAAAATGACAGCTCGTCTGCACAGAACATCGTAAGACCCATTGCAAGCATTGGGCAGATGTTTGCCGACGTATTGGAGCCGTCTTTTCAGGCGTAATTCGAGGCGTAAAATGCCTCCGTTACGCCTGAAAAGAGGTCGTGTGCACATACCCTAAAATTACATCTCTTGTAAAAAAAAAAGACAAAGAAAAAAAACCTTACTATGTGAAGAGCGATGAAAACAAATCAAAATAGTTGGTAACCTAAAAGAAAGTTGTCTATAGCTATAGTCGATACACCTAGTCGTGACTGTCCTGTTCTGTCTATGCTTTGGAAGAGAACTTTCACGTTCGGTAAACCACTAATCGAGCAATGTTCAGCTACTGTGACTACTAAAGCGGACAGCTTCATTTCTTCCCCTTTGTCAGTAAGTTTTCAGGGATTTGAAGAGTCATGAATGACATGTGGGACTTTTGAAAAGAGTTTCAATTTAGTTATTTGTCGTAAACTTTATTTTTCTATAGCAAAGTGTTGCTCCATGGAGCTTGAAATAGAGAAGAGGGAGTTAGACTTTCTCATAGTTATTCTAGCAGCAAAGTTAATGTGACAACTACCACGTATAAATGGAGACAAATTTTCTTGGGCCAAAAGAAGAATGATGCAAAAGCTGAGTTTGATGTAACAGAATTTTTAAAGAGGTTGTCCCACAATTAAATATTACATTTCTCTCTCTCTATGAGCCACTTTAAAATGGTAGTTTGTAATTACATTTTTTAGGGGTTATCCTACTATTAAATTTAAATAAAATATTAAATTTCTCTGTTAGTTCTCAAAAAAACAGAACCATTTTTCAATTGGAGTGATTTAAAAAAAATAATAATAAATGCTCCTGTAGATATTGCTGATCTATACTTAAGGCATTAATGTGTGCAGTGCCAGTGGACAGACATGCTCAGTAGTTCAGTCCCACCACTCAGATCCTCTTGTACACAGGTGGCAGAGTGATCTCTGCGATTGTGCAGGCTAGCCAATAAGAGTTGGCGCACTAGAAGCGGCCTCTTCGCACTAACACTGAGCACAGCAGGTGGACATTCTGAGAGGGAATCAAGACAACACCAGGAGACATCATAAATATGTAACAGCAAAATCTAGAAACTGGAGCATTATTTCAATTGAAAAATTGTCCTGTTTTGCATGATCTAACAATTTTTTATTTTATTTAATATTTTAAATTGCAGTGTGTGAACAGCCTCATTGTGATTAGACATAAATGTTTTTTCTGATCTATTTCTGTTCATCTTATCTAATAAACATAAAACGATTCTTTCTGCACACAAAAAAAAACAATTGAAGAGAGCAGACACAAGCTTGCCTGGCCCCTGCAGAGCATTTGTTTACAGACAGTCCCCTTTAGCAGCAACGTGCCATTTTTCACAGACCAGTCCTAACCACCAGTATTCAGACAAAAGGGGTATGTACAGTGAAGGAAATAAGTATTTGATCCCTTGCTGATTTTGTAAGTTTGCCCACTGTCAAAGACATGAACAGTCTAGAATTTTTAGGCTAGGCTACTTTTACCAGTGAGAGATAGATTATATAAAAAAAAGAAAAGAAAATCACATTGTCAAAATTATATATATTTATTTGCATTGTGCACAGGGAAATAAGTATTTGATCCCCTACCAACCATTAAGAGTTCAGCCTCCTCCAGACCAGTTACACGCTCCAAATCAACTTGGTGCCTGCATTAAAGACAGCTGTCTTACCTGGTCACCTGTATAAAAGACTCCTGTCCACAGACTCAAGTAATCAGTCTGACTCTAACCTCTACAACATGGGCAAGACCAAAGAGCTTTCTAAGGATGTCAGGGACAAGATCATAGACCTGCACAAGGCTGGAATGGGCTACAAAACCATAGGTAAGATGCTGGGTGAGAAGGAGACAACTGTTGGTGCAATAGTAAGAAAATGGAAGACATACAAAATGACTGTCAATCGACATCGATCCGGGGCTCCATGCAAAATCTCACCTCGTGGGGTATCCTTGATCCTGAGGAAGGTGAGAGTTCAGCCGAAAACTACACGGGGGGCACTTGTTAATGATTTCAAGGCAATTGGTAGAGTAGACCTCCAATTTATATTATAAGTTGTTAAATTTATCCCTCCATGCTCTGGTGTACACCACCTATTAAATCATGAAAAATGTAGGTATAGGGAGAGAGGAGGAAAGGTAGAGCATGGTGGACAATGTCGCCTTCAATTTTTTATTGATACCGACTAGTGTAGTAGGAGAAGGATTATACTATGCAATGTCCCCTTTATTGCCACATTGTGTGGTATTTTGATTCAATTATTGCACAGTGTGATTACAGCTTTAAACAAATTCCACTGGGTAGGGAGCTTGTTGGCCCTACTACTCAGGTGGAAATAAACGAGGTGGTGCTGCAAGGGTTATTTTTGTATCTGTAAGATACCTTGCATATGCACACTACAGGAGGTTGTGTTCAAACTCTATGAGCAACTGCCTGATCATTGACTACCTTTTAAGCGTTGCCGCTCCAAACTTTTGGTGAGTAGCAGCGCAAAAGGATTAAAATTTTTGTGTCAATGAACAGTTAATTAGTCTTCAGATTGTGTTGTATTTGTTCTGTTACCAGCGTTGCTGTTCCATTCCTGGCTCAAGCAGCAGCTCGGCCAGCAACGCGGAGAGAAAGCAATCTATCTCAGTGAGCAGCTAGCTGGTCACCGAGTGCGTTTTGTGTTCTCAGCGTTGCCGCTGCGGTTCTTAATTATGCGGCAATGCAGAGAGACAAACTGCCTGTTGTGTTTTATTTAGTGTTCTCAGCGTTGCCGCTGCGATACACAATTCGGCGGCAATACAGAGACAGCAGCGTACGCTGTGTTTAGGCAAACAGACAGCCTGCCTGTTAGCAGTGAAAACTACTGGTTCGTGCAGTTGTAAGGATTGCTGGCTGTTTCAGAGTATTGGCTGTGAGTGCCGCGACGTCATGGGCACTCAGCAACACACTGGTCTCAAGTGTCGCCACTACGTCCGTTCCCTCCAGCTGTCTGGAGCGGACTTGAATTCGGCAGAAGCTGACTCAGTTCAGTGAAACGTACGTCGGGACATACCGACCCTGATAGTAGGGAAAGATTACAGATTACACAGGGCAAGATTGGAGCCATGAATAATAATTAACTAATCCTGCCGAATTCAAGTCCGCTCCAGACAGCTGGAGGGAACGGACGTAGTGGCGACACTTGAGACCAGTGTGTTGCTGAGTGCCCATGACGTCGCGGCACTCACAGCCAATACTCTGAAACAGCCAGCAATCCTTACAACTGCACGAACCAGTAGTTTTCACTGCTAACAGGCAGGCTGTCTGTTTGCCTAAACACAGCGTACGCTGCTGTCTCTGTATTGCCGCCGAATTGTGTATCGCAGCGGCAACGCTGAGCACACTAAATAAAACACAACAGGCAGTTTGTCTCTCTGCATTGCCGCATAATTAAGAACCGCAGCGGCAACGCTGAGAACACAAAACGTACTCGGTGACCAGCTAGCTCAGGGGTGGGCAAACTTTTTGACTCGCGGGCCACAATGGGTTCTAAAATTTGACAGAGGGGCCGGGCCAGGAGCATTTGGAGGGAGTGTTTGGGCCGGATATACTAAAGCATTAAATGTAGTGTGTGCAAACCTCATAGCACAGTAAGAACACTACAACCCAATTTATTAACTGTCTTTCAAATGTGAAAAATAGCCCTTATCAGTTAATAAATTTGTCTCAAGGAATATGCAAGATATGGCATTTACATACTATTTCGCAGATACTGGGAGGAGGAAATGTAAATAGATTAAAATAACATACGCACTGTGATTTATCAAGAAAAAAGTTCTGTTGACTCTGTAAATTAGCTGCCAACCTCTGAGCAGTAGCCGCCCGTTCTTGTGTTGACTGCTTGCTAGCATAGTTTGCATGCTTCGTGGCAAAGTGACGGCTGATATTGTACTCTTTGAAAACCGAAGGGCTTAATGGTGACGTGAAACGAAGTGAAAATTAAAGTGAAATAAAGAGAAATACGCGCCACATTAACCCCTTAATGACCGGGCCATTTTGCACGTTAATGACCAAGGATTATTTTTTGGTTTTTCACGGTCGCATTCCAAGAGTCGTAACTTTTTTTTTATTACGTCGACATAGCCGTATAAGGGCTTGTTTTTTGCGGGACGAGTTGTATTTTGTAATTGCACCATTTTTAGATGCTTACAATATATTGATTAACTTTTATTAACTTTATTTTAGGAGAGAATTGAAAATAAGCAGCTATTCCAGCATTAATTTTCACGTTATAAATTTATGCCCTTTACTATGCAGCATAAATAACATGTTACCTTTATTCTACGGGTCGGCACGATTACGAGGATACCAAATATGTAAAGGTTTTATATGTTTTCCTATGTTTGCACAATAAAAACCCTTTTAGAAAAAAATTACTTATTTTTTGCATCGCCGCGTTCCAAGAGCCGTCATTTTTTTATTTTTCCGTCAATGTGGCCGTACGTGGGATTGATTTTTGCGGGCCAATGCGTAGTTTTCATTAGTACTATTTTGGGGTACATAGGACTTATAGATTAACTTTTATTTTATTTTTTATGGGGGGAATGGGAGAAAAGAGAGAATTTTGCCGTTGTTTTTTGCGGGTTTTTTGGACGCCGTACATCCGGCGGTTTAATTAATGTGTTCATTTTATTGGTCAAGTTGTTACGATCGCGGGGATACCATATATGTGTATGTGTGATTTGTTTTGACCGTTTTATTAAATAAAACCACTTTTTGGGGCAAAAAAGTAGTTTTATTTGACTTTGACTGTAATTTTTTTTATTTTTTTTTTCACAAACTTTATTTAACGGTTTTACTTTTTTTTTTTTAGTCCCACCAGGGGACTTCACTATGCGATGTGCCGATCGCATATATAATGCTTTGGTATACTTCGTATACCAAAGCATTATTGCCTGTCAGTGTAAAACTGACAGGCAACCTGTTAGGTCATGCCTCTGGCATCGCCTAACAGGCAGATGCTGAAGACAGACCTGGGGGTCTTTGTTAGACCCCCGGCTGTCATGGAAACCCGACGGCGACCCGCGATTTGTTTGCGGGGGCGCCGATCGGGAGACAGAGGGAGTTCCCCCCTCTGTCAAACACATTAAATGCCGCTGTCACTGTTGACAGCGGCATTTAATGGGTTAAACTGCCGGAATCGGCGCGTGCTTCGATTCCGGCAGTTGCAGCAGGAGCCAGGCTGTGTATAACAGCCGTGCTCGTGCCGCTGATCGCGTGGGTAAACTGTCAGTACCCGCGCGATCACAGGACGGATATATCCGTCCTCCTGCGCGAACTAGCAGCTGCTGAGGACGGATATATCTTGGACAAGTTCGGCGGGCCGGATTAAAAAGCCTAACGGGCCGTATGTGGCCCGCGGGCCGTAGTTTGCCCATGTCTGAGCTAGCTGCTCACTGAGATAGATTGCTTTCTGTCCGCGTTGCTGGCCGAGCTGCTGCTTGAGCCAGGAATGGAACAGCAACGCTGGTAACAGAACAAATACAACACAATCTGAAGACTAATTAACTGTTCATTGACACAAAAATTTTAATCCTTTTGCGCTGCTACTCACCAAAAGTTTGGAGCGGCAACGCTTAAAAGGTAGTCAATGATCAGGCAGTTGCTCATAGAGTTTGAACACAACCTCCTGTAGTGTGCATATGCAAGGTATCTTACAGATACAAAAATAACCCTTGCAGCACCACCTCGTTTATTTCCACCTGAGTAGTAGGGCCAACAAGCTCCCTACCCAGTGGAATTTGTTTAAAGCTGTAATCACACTGTGCAATAATTTAATCAAAATACCACACAATGTGGCAATAAAGGGGACATTGCATAGTATAATCCTTCTCCTACTACACTAGTCGGTATCAATAAAAAATTGAAGGCGACATTGTCCACCATGCTCTACCTTTCCTCCTCTCTCCCTATACCTACATTTTTAATGATTTCAAGGCAGCTGGGACCACAGTCACCAAGAAAACCATTGGTAACACATTACGCCGTAATGGATAAAACCTCCTTCCCCCCACCAGGACATTAAAAATGGCTCGTGGCTGGGTCTTCCAGCATGACAATGACCCGAAACATACAGCCAAGGCAACAAAGGAGTGGCTCAAAAAGAAGCACTTTAAGGTCATGGAGTGGCCTATCCAGTCTCCAGACCTTAATCCCATCGAAAACTTATGGAGGGAGCTGAAGATCCGAGTTGCCAAGCGACAGCCTCGAAATCTTAATAATTTACAGATGATCTGCAAAGAGGAGTGGGCCAAAATTCCATCTAACATGTGTGCAAACCTCATCATCAACTACAAAAAATGTCTGACTGCTGTGCTTGCCAACAAGGGTTTTGCCACCAAGTATTAAGTCTTGTTTGCCAAAGGGATCAAATACTTATTTCTCTGTGCACAATGCAAATAAATATATATAATTTTGACAATGTGATTTTCTTTTTTTTTTTTATATATAATCTATCTCTCTGTAATGATGGGGGTAGGGAAACAGACAAGTGAGCCCTAATCTACCCGCCACTCAGTCCCTGCCTACTTGCAACGACCCGCCCGAGGCGACGGGGTACAACTGGGCGACGGTCCCTACGCTCAGTAAGTGCACGATAGACAAACAGACAAGGGTACACAAAGCTAAGGGAAATGGGGCAGTTGCCCACGGCAACACCGTGAGCAACAAGAGTGGTGAACGAGCCGAGTCAAACCAGGAGTGTACGAGGTACCAAACGCAGAGCAGGAGAGCAGTCAGTAAGCCAAGGTCAGTATGAAGCAGGGTCAAATAGTTCAGAAGCTGCAGCAGGGCCAGGAAACCAAACGAGAAGAATCACAAGCAAGGAGGAACAGGAAAAACAGGTATAAATAGACAGAGGGCGGGAGCTAGCTCCGTCTGGCCAGGCTGTGATAGGCTCTCCCACTCCTAAGCCTGCCATCCTGAGTGGTGGAAGATGGAGTCAGTCTCACAGACATAGAAGCAGGTGCAGACTGATTACCTATGGGCGTTGACACAGAAGCTGTGCCTGGCAGATCCTTTACAGTACCCCCCCTTTTATGAGGGGTTTAAGGAGGGAGGCATGAAACACGTCGTGTACTCGAAAAGATGGGGGCAACTCCAGTCGGAAGGAGACAGGATTGAGGACTTCAATGATCTTGTACGGCCCTATAAACCGGGGAGCAAACTTCTTGGACGGGACCTTAAGGCGCAAGTTCTTAGACGATAGCCACACCAGATCCCCGACCATAAACAAGGGGTTAGCAGAACGTCTTCTATCTGCCTGAGTTTTTTGTATGCTCTGGGACACCTCTAGGTTCTTCTGAACCTGGGCCCAGACTGTGCACAGTTCCCGATGAACGACATCTACCTCGGGATTGTTGGAACTACCAGGTGAAACGGAGGAGAACCGTGGATTAAACCCAAAATTACAGAAAAAGGGGGAGACCCCTGATGAGTTACTGACCCGGTTATTAAGGGAAAATTCGGCGCGGGGAATGAATGAGACCCAATCATATTGACAGTTAGAGATAAAACACCTTAAATATTGTTCTAGAGACTGATTAGTCCTCTCAGTTTGGCCATTAGTTTCAGGATGGAAGGCAGAGGAGAAGGACAGATCAATCTCCAACTTTTTACAGAAGGCTCTCCAAAACAATGAAACAAATTGTACCCCTCTGTCCGAAACAATATTGACAGGGACCCCATGGAGACGCAGGTGTGTTTGACAAACAAGGTAGCTAACGTCTTAGCATTGGGTAGTTTCTTGAGAGGCACAAAGTGGCACATCTTACTGAAGCGGTCTACTACAACCCACACCACCGACTTGCCTTGAGATGGAGGCAAATCGGTGATAAAATCCATGGAATATGGGTCCAAGGTCTCTGGGGAACGGGCAAAGAACATAGCAAGCCCGCTGGTCGAGACATGGGAGTCTTGGACCTAGCACAAATTTCACAAGCGGCGACTTAGGCCTTAACGTCTTTAGGCAACCCAGGCCACCAATAGTTTCTGGCAATGAGGTGCTTGGTACCCAGGATGCCTGGATGACCAGATAGTGCGGAGTCATGAATTTCCCTAAGTACCCTTAGCCGGAATTGCAGGGGAACAAACAGCTTGTTCTCAGGAAGGTTCCCGGGAGCTGAACCTTGATCAGCCGCAATTTCAGAGACTAAATCAGAATCAATAGAGGAAATGATTATACCTGGAGGCAAAATACAAGATCTTCCTCCGAACTAGGGCTGGCCATGAAGCTACGCGACAGTGCATCAGCCTTAATATTTTTAGACCCAGCCCTATAGGTAACCAAAAAGTTGAATCTGGTAAAAAATAACGCCCATCGAGCTTGTCTCGGGTTTAGCCTCCGGGCAGATTCTAGGAAAACCAGATTCTTGTGGTCGGTAAGGACCGTTACCTGGTGCCTAGCCCCCTCCAGGAAGTGGCGCCACTCTTCAAATGCCCATTTAATGGCTAAGAGTTCGCGGTTGCCAATATCATAGTTACTCTCAGTGGGCGAAAACTTCCTGGAGAAGTAGGCACAGGGACTGAGATGGGTGAGGGACCTGGTACCCTGGGACAAGACAGCCCCCACTCCCACCTCAGATGCGTCAACCTCCACGATAAATGGCTCCATTTGGTTGGGCTGAACCAGCACCGGGGCCGAGATAAAGCACTTCTTAAGGACCTCAAGAGCCTGGACAGCCTCAGGAGGCCAGTGGAGATCAGCACCTTTGCGAGTGAGGTCCGTAAGAGGCTTAGCGATGACCGAGAAGTTAGCAATAAATCTCCTGTAATAATTAGCGAACCCCAAGAAACACTGTAACGCCTTCAGAGAGGCAGGTTGGACCCATTCCGCCACAGCCTGGACCTTGGCGGGGTCCATGCGGAATTCATGAGGAGTGAGGATTTGACCCAAAAATGGTATCTCCTGCACCCCAAACACACATTTTTCGGTCTTCGCAAACAGTTTGTATTCCCGAAGGACCTGGAGCACCTTCCTGACATGCTCAATGTGGGAGGACCAGTCCTTGAAAAACACAAGTATGTCATCAAGGTACACTACAAGAAATACCCCCAGGTAATCTCTTAAAATCTCATTTATGAAATTCTGGAAGACCGAGGGAGCATTACACAACCCAAAGGGCATGACGAGGTATTTGAAATGACCTTCGGGCATGTTAAACGCAGTCTTCCACTCATCCCCCTCTTTGATGCGGATAAGGTTATACGCCCCCCGTAGATCAAACTTAGAGAACCATTGGGCCCCCTGAACCTGATTAAAGAGATCAGGAATCAAAGGAAGGGGATACTCTTTCCTTACAGTGACCTTATTCAAGTTACGGTAGTCAATGCATGGCCTAAGACCACCATCCTTCTTCCCTACGAAGAAGAAGCCAGCACCGACCGGAGAAGTAGAGGGGCGAATGTAACCCTTGGCCAGGCATTCCTGGATATTTTCTCTCATGGCTTCACGTTCGGGACAAGAGAGATTAAATATCCTACCCTTAGGGAGCTTAGCTCCTGGTACCAAATCGATAGCGCAATCCTATTCTCTATGAGGAGGTAACACTTCGGAGGCCTCCTTAGAGAAAACATGAGCGAAGTCCTGAACAAACTCAGGTAGCGTGTTCACCTCCTCAGGGGGATAAATAGAATTAACAGAAAAACATGACATCAAGCATTCATTACCCCATTTGGTAAGCTCCCCAGTATTCCAGTCAAACGTGGGATTATGCAACTGCAACCAAGGAAGGCCTAAAACCAAATCGGACGATAATCCCTGCATCAACAGTACAGAGCACTGCTCCAAATGCATGGAGCCAACAAGGAGTTCAAAAACAGGGGTATGCTGTGTAAAATAACCATTAGCAAGAGGAATGGAGTCGATACCCACTACCGGGACAGGTTTAGGCAAATCAATCAAAGGCATAGCTAGAGACATAGCAAATTCCACAGACATGATATTAGCAGAAGACCCTGAATCCACGAAGGCACTGCCGGTAGCAGACCTACCACCAAAAGAGACCTGAAAGGGAAGCAAGATTTTATTACGCTTCATTTTTACGGGAAATACCTGTGCGGCCAAGTGACCTCCCCGATGATCACTTAGGCACAGAAGTTTTCTGGCTGCTTATTCTTACACCTAGGACAGGTGTTCACTTGATCCTTGTCATCCCCACAATAGCAGCAGAGACCATTCTTCCTGCGGAACTCTCTACGTTGTCGGGGGGACACGGAGGCCCCGAGTTGCATAGGTACCTCCGAGTCTTCCGTGGGAAAGCGAAGCAACGGGACCTCGGGAGGCATCATGGGGGAGTCAGAAGGGAAAACACAAAAACGTTCAAGTTGTCGTTCCCTGAGACGTCGGTCAAGTCGTACCGCTAAAGCCATAACCTGGTCTAGGGAGTCAGAAGAGGGATAGCTAACTAGCAGGTCTTTCAGGGCGTTCGACAGACCCAACCTAAACTGGCACCTTAAGGCAGGGTATTTCCACCGAGAAGCTACGCACCACTTCCTAAAGTCAGAACAATTCTCCTCAATAGGTCTGTTACCCTGACGTAAGGTCACCAGCTGACTCTCGGCAAAGGCAGTCCTGTCAGTCTCGTCATAAATGAGTCCGAGAGCAGAAAAGAAAAGATCAACGGAGGAAAGTTCAGGGGCGTCAGGAGCCAAGGAGAAGGCCCATTCTTGGGGCCCTTCCTGGAGCCGGGACATAATTATACCCACCCTCTGGCTCTCAGAACCTGAGGAGTGAGGCTTTAAGCGAAAATAGAGCCTACAACTCTCCGAAAGGAGAGAAAAGTCTTCCGGTCCCCTGAGAACCGGTCAGGCAACTTGAGGTGGCGTTCAAGAGGTGAGGTGAAGGGCACTACCATGGTAGCGTCAGGCAGGTTGACCCTCTGAGCCAGGGCCTGGACCTGTAGGGAGAGACCCTGCATTTGCTGAGCCAGGGTCTCAAGGGGGTCCATAGTAGTGTGAGGGACCAGGGTAGACTAGGTATATGGGCTTGTGATTATGTAATGATAGGGGTAGGGAAACAGACAAGTGAGCCCTAATCTACCCGCCACTCAGTCCCTGCCTACTTGCAACGACCCGCCCTAGGCGACGGGGTACAACTTGGCGACAGTCCCTACGCTCAGTAAGTGCACGACAGACAAACAGACAAGGGTACACAAAGCTAAGGGAAATGGGGCAGTTGCCCACGGCAACACCGTGAGCAACAAGAGTGGTGAACGAGCCGAGTCAAACCAGGAGTGTACGAGGTACCAAACGCAGAGCAGGAGAGTAGTGAACAAGGCGAATCAAACCAGGAGTCTACGAGGTACCAAACGCAGAGCAGGAGAGTAGTCAGTAAGCCAGGGTCAGTATGAAGCAGGGTCAAATAGTTCAGAAGCTGCAGCAGGGCCAGGAAACCAAACGAGAAGAATCACAAGCAAGGAGGAACAGGAAAGGCAGGTATAAATAGACAGAGGGTGGGAGCTAGCTCCGTCTGGCCAGGCTGTGATAGGCTCTCCCACTCCTAAGCCTGCCATCCTGAGTGGTGGAAGATGGAGTCAGTCTCACAGACATAGAAGCAGGTGCAGACTGATTACCTATGGGCGTTGACACAGAAGCTGTGACTGGCAGATCCTTTACAGTCTCACTGGTAAAATTAACCTATCCTAAAAATTCTAGACTGTTCATGTCTTTGACAGTGGGCAAACTTACAAAATCAGCAAGGGATCAAATACTTATTTCCTTCACTGTATCTAGTGTCATTCGTCTGACATATTTGTTTTCAATTTGATGTACATGATTTTGTTGCTCTTCGGTTGTAGGACACTTTATACATTTGTTGTATGTTATTGTTGGGAATGACATGCCTAGCTGTACATAAAGTATATGAAGTTATTTTGAATTAAAATGGTTTACAAAGATGATATTGACAGTATGTTGAGTGACAGTATAAGGGTAAGGCCACATGGAGCAGCACTGACCCAGCCACATGCAGCTGACAGCCGCGCCGCCACCATGTTCGGCGTGGCTGTCAATTCGCCTGTTGATTGCTACACGTTGTTGCGGGTAAAGCGACTGTTTAGCTCCAAAATCCGGCAGCCATTAATGAGTACATCCTTTACGGCCACACAATTTTGCAGGTAAAGGGCCGTTTTACCCACAACAGGCAATTTGACAGCCGCGCCAAACATAGTGAGGGCGCGGCTGTCAGCCACATCGTGGCCATATCAGTGGCGCTCCGTGTGTATTAATGTGTTGATAAATAATGGATAAAGATAATTTTACATTTGTTGGTAATAGTGCAGTAAAAATGCACCCCACCAATATCTAAAAAGAAGACTGGTTTTCCTGTTGAGCATTTTCCCCATTTAATTAACTGAAGTAATCACATATGCAGTGGGCAGAGCATACTGTGGTTTGCAAAATACTATTTACAGATGGCACAAAAATTGCCACGACTTAATACATTTCTATGATTTTGCCTAAAATTCCAGTCTGGTTTACACACAGACCAACTTAAGTCATACTGGAGGAGCCATACCACTTTCGCACACACACAAAAAAAAAATGTTTGACTAGCAGTCCATATTTTGTTGTATTAGGGTATGTTCACACGGCCTATTTTTAGACGTAATTCTGGCGTTTTACGCCTCGAATTACGCCTGAAAAGACGGCTCCATTACGCCTGCAAACATCTGCCCATTGCTTGCAATGGGTTTTACGATGTTCTGTTCAGACGAGGTGTCATTTTACGCATTGCTGTCAAAAGAAGGCTCATAAAAAGACGCCCGCATCAAAGAAGTGCATGTCACTTCTTTGGATGTTTTTGGAGCCGTTTTTCATTGACTCCATTAAAAACAGCTCCAATTACGTCGGTAATGGACGCCGCGAAAAACGCAAGTACTTGCAAAAACGTCTGAAATTCAGAGCTGTTTTCGCCTGAAAACAGCTCCGTAATTTCAGACGTATTTTGCGTTTGCGTGTGAATTTTTTTATACAATAAAAGCAGTTAAAAGGGAAAGTTTTGGAATCTATTTCTATAGGACATATCATGTTAATTACTGCAAATAAAAAATATTGGTAATATTGTTTTTTATGTTTACATTTTTCTCCGTTGAAGCCAATAAAGCAAAAAGATGTGAATGTTTGTAGTGAGCATGTATATGTGTGAGCATGTAAGTAACCGTGCTCATGTGGAAGAGGGAGCATGTAGTGAGTATGCTGTATGTGTGTGTATATATGTATGTAAGTATGTGTGTATGTAGTCATTTTATGTTCTGGGCACTGTATGGCAGTGTTGTTTGGGCACTCTATTGCGGTATTATTTAGACATAAGTGTAGCAATATTATGTATTGAAGAAATTATCCTGACTCAATAATGTATCTGGTAGAGGACCTTTCGAATATTTGTTATGGTGCCCTGTATTTTCTAGTTGCGCCCCTGAAAAGAGGTCAGTAAAACAACAAAATCACATTGTAAAAGCTGGTCATTGGGGGTAAAATACTGTGTGGCATAAATGACAAAAACAGTCCTGTGTGAACCTTACAATACCCAATATTTCAACAAAAAGTTATATTTCCTTTGCTTAAAATCGTATATATTCACTTTTCTACTATGTGAGGAATAAAATGTCACAGTAATGATTTCAATTACAAATATCCAGCAAAATAAAATTCCTTAAATGATGACAGTTAAGAAGCCACATTAAATTATGTTCACCTGCCTGGCGGTTAAAAGTGGATCCCTTTTACATAGTACCATATATTTATGACTAGCTGTCAAAACTATAAGTGTTATTAAAAATAAATTTTCTTTAACTATAGAGAAGTCCATATATGGAGATAGTACTTATAGAAAAAGTGTTTAACTATATATTTTTTTATTTTAACTACTTCATTATTACTCATTAAAAAAAAACCTATAAAATGTGTGTAAGACATGCTAAAATGAGAACAGAAGAACAAAGTTTCCCAAACCGTATATATGTGTGTGAGGAGAAAGTGAATAAGCATTCAGTCTTATTGGCAATTATCCAAGATTTCACAAAAAGCTCTGTTCAATTACTGCTGCAAAACAGTGCTTAACCTTGAAGGGTTCTATTACAACAGGCTCATTACCACAAGATTGACATACTGTAGGACTTACGTAGTGCATTATTTAATGGGAGCCTGCCAACCCAATGATCCTAGTATAAATTTGAAGTAAGCAGCTTGAATCATTATTTAATAATAAAATTAGTAAAATTCTTGTTCATTAATTACTTTTCAAAGAAAAATATAGTAATTATTCAGTATAGAGCAGCCTGGTTGTGTTAAACCACATATATGTATATATATATATATATATATATATATATATATATATTATTTTTTTTATTGACTTCAACGGGTACCTACCTTTTCTATTAAAATGTAAAATTTGGCACCACGTATTCAGTGTAGTAAGGACATGGCCAGACGTGGCAGAGTTTTTCCGCTGCAAATGTTGGTGCAGATTTGGGGCAATTACGCAACGAACATGCACCAACATTTGCATATTTGACAGGTAATTCAGATGTTGCAGAAAACACAGTGGACTTTGCACAGATTGCAGTTCTTGCATTGCAAAGGCTGAAATTCGCAGTGAAATTCCGCTTCTTCTCCGCAACAGACAGTGCATGCTGCGGAGGGAAAATTCTGCACCGCAGCCTATGGTCCGCAGCGGAGTTTTCCCGCAACGTCTGAACTAAGTTTCCTAAAAATGTATAGAAACAAAGGTAAAAAACGGCCGCTGGAGTATTCCACTGCGGACTGTCCGCAGCGGAATTCCACAGCAATTCCGCCACTTGTGAATGTGCCCTAAAATTTTTCAAAGCAAGCAGGATCAGGAGTGAAACCAGTGGTAGGCAAAGAAGGAGGTTGGCTAGGGTTTCATTAAGGGGAGCGCAATTTTTTTTTAGTTCTGGCTTAAAATGTTTTACCAAGCAGTGTTCAGTGTATAAAAAAGAATGCTAGGAATTAATGGTGCAACGGGGGAAAATGAAATGAATAATTGTCCATCCGACAGCTATCATTCTAAACTACAGGGACCATGGTTGGTAGTGCACATTCTGAAACCACTACCTTTGCTCCTTGTTCTGCCTCTAAGGTGAATGACTGAAGAGCTGGCCAAGAAGTAATCAATAGAATAGTTTCTCTAATAGGGCACATTAAAACGTGGCGGATTTGCTGCAGAATTAAGCTGCGGACAGGCCGCAGTGGAAATCTGCAGCAGATGTTTTATTTTATTTTCTATTGCTTTTTAGATAACCTAGTGCAGATGTTGCGGAAAATAACAGTGTGGAAAATAGCTTGCGGTGCGGAATTTACATTCCGCAACATGCAAAGTCTGTTGAGGAGAAGCAGTTGATTTTGCAATGCAAAAACTAAAATCTGTGGCAAGTCCACTGCAAAATCCACAAAGTCTGAATTAAAGCGTAACTAAACGTTCAATCAACTTTTTATTTTCTAGCAGCATGTGTAATATAAATATATTTTGTAATATACTGTATTAATGAATTTGGGCTCCTTTTTGTGTTACATGTGTTTTAAATGGCCATTATTTTTTGTGTTTCTCCTGTTGCTAGCAGAAATCCGTACACCATTTGAATGTATCGGTGTACGGACTCGGCTGCCTGTGAGTACGGGTGGGTGGTGGCCCCATCCTGACGTCAGATGTGCACGCCCCCATCGTGACATCAAGAAGGTCTCCCTGCCTCCATAAACGACAGTTTTCTTTAGTGTAACCAGCAGCAGCAGAGCGCAGGGAAGAGACTGTGATCAGCTCTGCTGCTGTCCGGTCTATAGTATGTGTGAGAGGCGCTTCCCTAGAAGTAGCGTGTAGCGGCGGCTCCCTGTCCCCTCTTCCCGCTGTCCACAGTACTGTAGCCGGCAGCAGGGAGGCGAATGACAGCTCTGCTGCTGTCCGGTCAATGGTACGTGTGAGAGACGCTTCAGTAGCAGAAGCGCAGGTCTGACGCCCACTCCCTGTGTCCTCTTCCCCCTGTCCACTGTACTGTAACCGGCAGCAGCAGAACGCAGGGACGAGAATGACAGCTCTGCTGCTGTCAAGTCTATGGTATGTGTGAGAAGCGCTTCAGTAGCAGAAGCGCAGGTCTCGCTGATATGGTAAATGCAAGATGTCAGATGCGAAAGACAACTGTTCTGCAAAAGGTCCTTTGGTTTTCCTGATTGGCTGGCTGTTTAGTTGCATGATGGGAACTATGGGCAGATTGAATATTGCATACAGTACTGGCAAACATCACAAGAAAAAAAGCTGCAAAAAAAGGTACTTTGAAGTGAAAAAAATTGCTAGGAGTAATGTATTCACATAGAGGGACACAATAGCAGTTTAAATATATTTTTCTCTCGAAAGTTTAGCTACACTTTAGCTGTCAAATATGCAAATTTGCATGAGGCTATAGTGTTTGTGGCCGGGCATGGGGCCTTAGTCTTTGTAGAGGCGACTGCATGGCCAGGTGCTGGATTTTATACACTTGTGGTGATGGGACTGAATGAAACACCTGAATTCAATCATTAAGAGATGTGTCCCTTTTGTCCATATAGTGTATAACACATCTACATAGTATCCAAAGAAAGCATGGGCAGCACAGCAGAACAAAAACCTCTAGGGTATCAGGGTGCAGGCCTCCAGGGATCAGTACAGGCCCGACCCGGCAGAATGCCCTGAGGGGAGACCACCATGGTCAGGGATGTAGGCAGGGAAGGAGTTAAGGGAGTTAGGAGGGGTGGTTAGGAGGTAGTGGGGGGCGGATGTTAGTGGTGCGAGGCTAGGATATTTAAGCGTGGGCAGAGAGGAAGGACACCGCCATTACACTAGGCAGCACAGGAAAGCTTGTCCCGCCCTCCGTCCCTAAATGTTTTGTTTCGTCAGTGTATTAGCAATTTTGTTATTTCGCTTTGTTGCTCGTTGTTTTGTTTTTCTTCACAGGTACCTGAGGATGCTGTGAAACGGTTTTGCGATGTCGCAGCAGTTGTATGGCGCATTGAGGGTCCTTGGAGTTGGTGGTAAATTACGGTGGGGGGGGATTCATCGGGGGTATGGTCCCTCCCTAATTTATTATTGTTGGTAGTCTGGTCAATTTGGGCTCCTGCTGGGTGGTGTCCCGGGGAGCGGTTGCGGTTTAGGTCAGCCAACTGCAGGTATGACGGTGCCCCTGAGCCAGTAGGGTGGCGGCTGGGAGTAAAATACGATGCAGTTGGGCTGTTTGGTGACAGACTTTTGTAGCTCCAAGGACTCTCCTTCCATTGTTATTCTTATTGGTAAATTGTTGTTCATTATGTTTGTTTGTAAATAAAATGGCTGCGGTGGAGAATTTATCCAACCCAAGTGTCCGAGTTTTATTATAAGGGACCAGGGTGGTAGGGGGTATGGCCACTAATGGGGGAATGGGAGAGGGTAAAGTAACATGACCCTTATAGGAGTGTACGCATTCTACAGTCCCCTGATCATGAATTGTAAATCATCAAAAGTAGACAACATAGGAAAAAGAGGCAGCACTCCAATAATCATATCAAAATGAAATAATTTATTCACCCATCAGTGAAAAAAGAATGCAACGTTTCAGCTGCTCCATACAGCCTTTGTGACTTTTGTCTAGAAAGAGTAATCAATTTGGTGAAGGCTTTTAACTCCAAAGTAGGCAAAACACCCGTATTCAACAGTTTTCAATATTCACCAGTGTTACCTTTGTGGCTGTGAGAGAATATAAAATCTGAGCTTAGTTTAAATACATTTTACGGACATTATTGGAGCTGTTTTTCAATGGAGTCAATGAAAAACGGCTCCAAAAACGTCCCAAGAAATTACATGCACTTCTTTTTTGCGGGCGTCTTTTTATGCTCGGTCTTTTCACAGTGACGCGTGTAACACCTCGTGGGAACAGAACACCGTAAAACCCATTGAAAGCAATGGGCAGATGTTTGTAGGCGTAATGGAGCCGTTTTTTCAGGCGTAATTCGAGGCGTAAAATGCCCGAATTGCGTCTGAAAACAGTGCGTGTGAACATACCCTTAGGGCATGGCCAGACGTGGCGGAATTGGTCTGGAATTACGCAGCGGACATTTTCTCCATTGGTTTCCACACCTTTTTAGTTAGGTTCGTGCAGACGTAGCGGAAAACTCCGCTGCGGACTATAGGCTGCGGTGCGGAATTTGGTGTCCGCAGCATACACTGGCTGTTGCGGACGTGTAGCGGACTTGTTGCGGACTTATTGCGGAATTTCTCCATTGACTTCAATGGAGTTTCAAAATTCCGCAATGAAATCCGCAGTTGTTTTGTGTGTTGCGTTGCGGATTGGATTTCCGAACAGGATATTTCATCATTCTGGCTGGACCTATATGTTTCGAGGTCTATAGCCAGACTGAGATGAAATGTTATAAAAGACAGCAGGTAGTACTCTTCACCTGAATACGCAACGGCTAATAAGCAGCAATTTCCTGCACATTTTAGGCAAAGCCGCAATGGAATCTGCAACGCAGATTATGTGCACCATTGATGCGGACAGTGTCTGCAGAAATACGCCACGTCTGGCCATGCCCTTATAATAGATAATTTTGGTTAATAATGTGTGTGAAGTTTCCTTTTCAGTAAAATTAATATTATCTCTTATAAATTGGTGTAACCTGCTTACATATTCTTGGATTTTTCTTTATTTTGAGAAATGTGTCTTGATTTTCACATTAGGGAAATCACATTTTTTGGAGAAGCTAGATGTGTAATTTCTTCCAGGTGTGACAGAAAAACGCAGCTAACATACAGAGCTCGATATAATTAGAGTACTTTACATTTTTGGTTCTGTTCAGGAACTGAAAAAATGCAAAATACAGCTGAAGAAGTCTGCAACTAGGAAAGTGTTTACATGCAAGAATTTATGACTACTCTGAACAATAAATAACAAAAGTAAAATTCCTTGCCTGAATCATTTATAATTTATCTAGTCAAAACGTACAGTGTATCCATACGTACAGATGCTGCATTTAATATGCATGCTTCATTTACTGACAAATGTGTTTATGCAGTTTTAGGATAATGCAGAAAACAGAATATATAATATATAGAATAAATAGAGGGGGTAATATATCAAAAGGTTTATGTTCGTTTTCTGACATAAAAAAAGACGCACACTTTAGCGCACGCCATACTTGTGCTAAAATTTATGACTTTTTACTTTTCTCGCCACTTTCGGAAAGTAGCGAGAAAAGGGGCGGGATTCATGCAAAGGGGGCGTGGTCTCTTCCAGAACAGCAGATTTATCATAATTTGCGCCAGAAGCTGGCATTAGTCAAGGTTCAAATACACACCTGCTGATAACAGGTGTAGATTTGCATTTCTGTCGCTTGGAAAGCTAATGATGCGCCAAATATATTAAGAGGTGTGCCCTTAATATATTTAGCGCAATTTCCACCGATGTAAACTAGTATAAGACTGGCGTTTGAAGCACCAGTCTTAATATATCCCCCTCAATATATATATATATATATATATATATATATATATATATAATGGATACCAAGCCATTATAAACAGTATATGGGTAATATTACTATTACTAAATAGTCATGTATTTATTATATGATGATATTGTTCCACATTCAATAATTGATGCTGCAGAACAAATAATCTCACAAGGAGACATGTAACAAGCACAAATACCTGCCGACAGCTATTCCTCCCTTGTGTCTAAGGCTTTAATATTAAAAATAATATATTTCTTTATTTGTTGATATACAGGGTGGCCCATTTATATGGATACACCTAAATAAAATGGGAATGGTTGGTGATATTAACTTCCTGTTTGTGGCACATTAGTATATGGGAGGGGGGAAACTTTTCAAGCTGGGTGGACCAATGGCCCACCCTATACAGTCGGTGGAAACCCAAATGCATTCTCTAACCTTATAAAAAAAAAAAAATCAAGTTGGTTCCATCAAGCAACCAAAAAAAAAATCTATTTGTAAATGAGAACAATTCAAATACCTAGTCCCACTAGAACCATCCTGATGCTTCAGCAGGGAGACTTATCTTGACTGAATGTGCAGAGCTGTCTCTTCAGCTTTCTGTTTTCCAAAGAATCCCTAGGTGCATGGTGGATGCTGCTGCTGAATGTGAACTTCTTCGAGCTGGAGCCTGCAGACTCATAAATAGCAATTTATCAGTCATTTGTCAGAACAATGAAGTATGACAGTAAACATCTGGTCACGCAGTAAATTACTTAACTGCTATGTATAAAATCAAGGAGAGAATAGACTGTGACGCCACCAATATAGTCTATCTTCTGCAGTACAATTGTGATCTACACTATGTGGGAAAGACTGGGAGGAAAATAAAAACAACATATGTTAGAAGTTAATGATAAAATGTATCTGCCCACTTTGCTGTGGTACACATTAAAAATCCATAGAAACAAGGTTATGGGTATTTGAGAGGTAACGGGGGAGGGGTGGGGATATAATTAAAACACTTTCGCAGAAGGAAACTGAATATATATTTTTTTTATTAGACACAATGATGCCTTGAGGTCTGGATATTGAATTCGATTTGAATTGTTTTATTTGGAAGTGAATCTTGTTGAATAATATGACTGCAATAGTATTATTATTCAACAGTATTTTTGCATGCTTTTTTAATTTGTGCACTACCTTGACCCGGATGTTATCCCTTTGATTTGTTTTAATTGAACTACTAAGACTCCAGGAACAAAACCCTTGACAAAGCCGGAAGGCGAAACTGAACTAAAGATTAACAGTACCTTGCACAAATGCACAATGACTTTTCAATATCAAAAATATTACATCATATCCATAGTCCATGAGTACAGACGTCAAATTTTCAATAATTGAAGGTTTTGCAAATACTCTCACTTTTTATGTTATACAAGTGAGTGTTGGAACCAAAATGGTGTATACCACCAATGTTATATAAATTTGTATTGAGGAAAGGACAAGTGGGACAAGAGTATTGGTTCCTTTGAAGAAATGTGAAAAATAAGAAAACTTTATTAGAGATTTAAAAAAAAAAAAAAAAATTTGTATTTAAAAAATATTCCAATGTGGGTCTATTATATTGTGGTGTAGATGACCCCTGTCAAACACCTAGGGCAAAATAAGCCTAAGAATTAATTATCTATCATATATTTCTGTAATACACTATTATAATCAGACTTGCTTGTAGTATATTACTTTATAACAAGCTTTATTGTTGCTCTATTTTGAGCTAAGTCTATTATATCAGAGTTAAGTAACCATAGGGCAGTGGTTTTTTGTTCCCAGCATGCTGTATTCACATATTCTCAATGTATCAATGCTTTGTATTTGTATACATTGAGTATATCAATGTTGTGCTGTATTTACATGCACTGATTGTATCAATGTTGGCTGTGAGTAGGTGTCTTGTCGTCCTCACCATGTGAAAGATGACAGGCAAAACCGCAATAGATATATTGCTGGGAAATTTGAATTCACCGTTGGTTACACTTATTGTGATGTGCCAGTTGATCAGTCTGGCAATCCAGATCGAGATGATATATGTCAATCACCAGCGCTATATTTTTTCTGCCAGTGGTGAAGTGCACTATATGAGGTACACTTGTAGTTGGATGCTAATAGTAGGTTAGACACCAGTCAAGTGTCATGTGCATCGCTAACCATCGCTAACACCTGCTTCTAGGATAGACAGTTTTTCAATGATTTTAGTATAGTGCCCTGTGTTAATATGCCTTGAATTTACTATGTCAGCGGCTAGAGCGTAAGCACCGCTGGATTCGGAGAACGCAGGGCAGAATTGTCTAAAGTATTTGAACTGAGCAATCTCTATGTGCCGTTATGATGACACAGTGGACGCTAGCAGTGATTTCATCTGTCAGCGTTCGGCGAGATTGCCGGCTGAGCTGTCTCATGTGCCACTGTGAGAGCTATGTGGACGCTGTCAGTGGATTTAACTTGGCAGCGTTCGCCAGAAATTATCGTCGATCTCCCAACCGGGACAGACAAGAGAAAGTAGCTGGGCTCAAAGTTAGATTGACTATTGGATTGTATTACAGATTTTTGATAGATGCTAGACCTTATACATTGGTATCGTAAATTCGTATGGCTAGACACCCGACGCGCGTTTCGCCGGCATTCCGGCTTCCTCCAAGAGACATGAGACATCAGACAGCTCAGCCGGCAATCTCGCCGAACGCTGACAGATGAAATCACTGCTAGCGTCCACTGTCATCATAACGGCACATAGAGATTGCTGGCAGCGATAAGGAGAACAGGGGACCGAAAGTCCCCTGAAGTTCTCCAACACAAACCTCGGACTTCCGGGGTCTGTGTCGGCGGGTCTGTGTCGGCAGCTGCGTAGAAATGAATGGAGCGCCGGTCGCGCTTGTGCGCATGCGTGACCTGCGCTCCTTTCATTTTTATTGAACTGCACAGACGCCGGAAGTCAGAGGTTAGTCATGGAGAACTTCGGGGAACTTTTGGTCCCTGTTCTCCTTATCGCTGCCAGCATTCACACATGTATCCCCTATCCTGTGGATAGGGGATACATGTCTTTTGTAGGACAAACTATAGGTCCATAAACAGTACCTCCCTCAGAAATATTCTAGTATGATTAACCCCTTAAGGATACAGCCTGTTTTGGCCTTAAGGACACAGCCAATTTTCTCAAATCTGACATGTGTCACTTTATGTGGTAATAACTCTGGAATGCTTTTATGTATCCAAGCGATTCTAAAATTGTTTTCTCGTGACACACTGGACTTTATGATACTGGCAAAATTTTCTCAATACATTCAGTATTTAATTGTAAAAAACACCAAAATTTAGCGAAAACATTGTAAAAATTAGCTGGTTTCTAAATGTAAATGTATCTGCTTGTAAGACAGATAGTAATACCACACAAAATTGTTGCTAATTATATCCCCCTAATTATATATTTCTATTGCCCACATTCGACAGTTTTTAGAAATATCCCACATGTGGCCATAGCGTGCTTATAGATTGAAGCACCAGCCTCAGAAGCAAAGGGGCACCTAGAGGATTTTGGGGCCTCCTTTTTATTAGAAAATATTTTAGGCACCATATCAGGTTTGAAGGGCTCTTGCGGTGCCAAAACAGTGGAAATCCCCCAAAAGTGACCCCATTTTGGAGACTACACCCCTTGAGGAAATTATCTAGGGGTATAGTGAGCATTTTGACTCCAGAGATTTTTTGCAGAAATGGTTGAAAGTAGGCCGTGCAAATGAAAATCTACATTCTTTCAAAGAAAATGTAGGTTTAGCTAATTTGTTCTAATTTCCACAAGAACTAAAGGAGAAAAAGCATCACAACATTTGTAAAGAAATTTCTCCCGAGTAAAACAATACCCCACATGTGGTCATAAACGGCTGTTTGGACACACGGCAGGGGTCAGAAGGGAAAGAGCGCCATTTGGCTTTACCAAATACCTAATTTATGCCACTTTTTTTGTTTTACAACGTTTTGCACAATAAAATGTATTTTTTCCGTCACCAAGTTGTGATAGCCAAAACTTTTTAATTTTTTCATCGACGGAGCTGTATGAGAGCTTGTTTTTTGCAAGACGAGTTATAGTTTTTATAGGTACCATTTTTGGATACATGCGACCTTTTGATCACTTTTTATTTCAATTTTTGGAAGACAAAGTGACCAAAAAACAGCAGTTATGGAAGTATTTTTTAGTTTTTTTTACGGCGTTCACTGTGCGGGATAAATAACACAATATTTTTATAGTTCAGGTTGTTACGGTCGCAGTGATACCAAATATGTATGACTTTATTATTTTTCTTCAATAATAAATGATTTGATAAGGGAAAAAGGACGATAGTGTTTTATGTTATTACTTGAAACTTTTATTGTATTTTTTACAACTTTTATTTTTACTTTTTTTACACTTTTTTTTACACTTTTCCTTAGTCCCACTAGGGGACTTAAAGCTCCAACTTTTTGTTTGATGTTCTAATACATTGCACTACCTATGTAGTGCAATGTATTAGAACTGTCAGTTGTTCACTGACAGCAGGCCGATCAGGCTCCGCCTTCGGACGGGGCCTAATCGGCTTCCGTGATGGCAGACAGGAAGCCATTGTTAGGCCTCCTGTTGCCATAGTAGCAGTTGCTAGCCTTGCCATCGCATGGCAGGCTGCCGATTTGCTACATACCGCTAAGATGCAGCGATCGCATTGGATCGCTGCATTGAAGGAGTTAATGGCAGGAATCGGAGCTAGCTGTATCCACTGCTGATGATCTTGCCAATGGTACCGGAAGCCTTATAGGCCCCGCCGACGAGCGTGGCATAACAGGCTTTCGTTGCTGGCACACCGGGTAAGTATTAGGCCTCCGATCGACTTTGCAGCCACCGGCAACCCAGCGATCACGTTGCTGGGGTGCTGGTGGCTAAAAACTCCTTACATGCTGTGATCGCTATTGAACGCAGCATGTGAGGGGTTAATCGGCCGGATCGGATGCTAGCTCCGGTCCTGGCCGATACCTCAGGGTGCCAGCTGTAGCATACAGCTGGCACCCGGCGGTGATGGCGCTGGCTCAGCTCCTGAGCTAGCTCCATCTCCTTCATGTACAGTTACGTGGAAATGCATTAAAACACCAGTTTCCATCACTTAACTGCACGTGATTTTGCGGGAAGGGGTTAAACCATAGATCCTCATATATAATCCCAAATAAGCATAATAGAGGTGTAGCAGAAATCGGAAATTGAAGAACACCATTAAGCAGCTTTATGACATCTTTCCAGAACTATTGAATCCATGGACATACCCATATCATATGCAATAAATCCGACCCAGGAGCTCCACATCTGTAGAACTCAGTAGTAGGGCATCTACCCATTTTATGGAGCCTAACTGGTGTCAAGTAACTTTGATGTATAATGAAATGTTGTGTCATTCTGTTATTAGCAGCTGGGGACACCAATAATTGTGAGTGTAATATATCATTCCATATCTCAGGATCTATTTCAGGTATAAGGGTATGTGCACACGTAGTGACCAAAAACGTCTGAAAATACAGAGCTGTTTTCAAGAGCTGTCAAACGACGAAAAGGTAAATGACAGGTCGTCTGCACAGTACGTCGGCAAACCTATTCAAATGAATGGGCAGATGTTTGCCGACGTATTGTAGCCTTATTTTCAGACGTAAAACGAGGCATAATACGCCTCGTTTACGTCTGAAAATAGGTCGTGTGAACCCAGCCTAAGAGTTTTCCATTTAGCTTCTCATAGCAACGGAGCAGCCACCAATTTGGATTGAATGAGGAAGGAGTAGATAGCTGAAATTAATCCCCTAGGACCTTGCGATTTGAAAACTCCAATGATGAGAAAGTTAGATATAAACCTTCCTGTTTGAGGATATTGAGACTGTAGGGCGTGTCTAATCTGCAAAAATGTATAGAAGGCATCCCTGGGGATATCAAAATCCGCCTGCATTTGTGCAAATCTCTTCACATTACCATCTGTATATACATCCCCAACACATTTCACCCCGTGTTCAATCCAGAATTGTGGAACTAAGGAGGCTGTCACGTGCACCAGAGAGGGGTTATGAAAGATGTTCAGCAACAATACCACTGAATGAGAGCAATTTTTTTGTAGCATTCCACACCTGCGCAGCTATTCTATGTAGTGGTAGCAACTTCCAGCGAGAGTGAGGCGTACCTTCTAGAACAGGCCACAAGTTGGGCATATCCAAATAAAAAGCAAGGTGATGTTCTCTGTTAGGTAGGATATCTAAACTGACCCATGTGTTCAGATAACGCAATTGGCCCGACAAATAATATAGGTAGAAATGTGGGAGTGATGTACCACCTAATAATTTAGGCCTCTGTAGTGAAGTCAATTTGAGTTTCGACCTATTTGAGCCCCAAACAAAGGAAGGTAAGAGAGCAAGGAGATTTTTAAAGAATGATAACGGTATAGGTACTGCTATGTGTTCCAACATATTAATGAAGGAATAAAAGCAAAAAACGGGTATCTTCCATGCGCTACTGATCGAGGTAGTCATCCATACCATCCAATATGTGCAAAGTCGGAGATTTCTCCGTGGAAAAAGAGTTTATTAAATATAACACGACTGTTTGACAAAGAACAGTTTCAAAACCGGACCGGTTTCTTCCTCAGGTAACAATACAGATACGTAACAGGGTGGAGTGTCGGTTAAATAACCGATTAAAAGGTCAAGTGAGGACAAGAACTACCGGGTCGGGTACATAGATTAAACAGAGTTGCATATCAAATAATACATATTATTACAAAACAATTTAAAATAAATAGAACGGTTAAAAATGTGAGTTTGTGTAATGATTAAAAACATAGTTACTTTTCATATTTTATAAAAGGGAAATATCTGATCATTATATAAAAACACTAAACAAAATAAAATCTATATGCACATAGATATATAAAAAAGTCATATACACATGTATTTTATCGGACAAATACCACTATGTAAAAGCTTTGATAATCAAAAGGTCTAAGTTTAAAAAGCAAATTTATTTAAATGGGGGGATAGATGTAAAAAGAATTTATTTTAAAAAATATCATAGTATTCTTAACCCTTAAAGTGATTACCGTAAAAGATATGTTAGCATATGAATGGAGTATCATTCTCTTTATAGTTGTTTCTAAAGGCCTTTTTTATATATATGTTTATTTCTATTTTTATATTTAACCATAAAGATTCATAGGTTTTAAGCCATAATATTTTTTCTGCGGATTCTGTATATATACAAGATTCATATTTCCTTATTGCTCTATAGTTATGTCATTTCCATAGAAAAGTACTGATTTTTTATTTAATATTTTTTATTTTTTACTGGACATTAATGTTCTTTTTTGAAAAACAGAGTCATAGTTTTTATTATTTAGAAAAATTATGTGTCTATACATTTTTTTCCTCTTTTTCTTTATAGGTATGGTCTTTGCCGATTCCTATATAGTGATATATATAGTCACCTATAACGAAAATCTTAGTGTTCTTTGTGTCATTGACCTGATCAAAAATAAATTCGTTTTGTTAAATTATAATCTCACTAATTTCATTTAGACCTTCAGGTTTTAAGGTCTTCAGTTTATAAATCCAATAGATTTCCCTCTTGCATAGTGCATCATATCTATCCACTCGGTTTACATTTATATGTTCAATAGGTGTAATATTGAAACACTTGAAGTCACTATTATGAGATAGGGTACAGTGTTTAGAGATACTGTGCAGGAGAAATTTTTGCTTACAATTAGAGCGGTGTTTATTTAGTCGGCAATGTAAGGGTTGAGTGGTTCTTCCCACATATTGAAGACCGCAAATACAATCAATGAGATAGATAACATAGCTTGATAGGCAATTTAGCTGTATTTCAATTTGATATATCTTTTTTGTTTGATTTGATATAAAGGTATCTGAAATATGTATACTAGAACAGCATAAACATCTTTTTTTCTTACATTGAAAACTCCCCTTTGTATGTAGACACGGAATCAGAGTATTTTGTTGCAACTTCTTTTGTTTTCCATCAAAAACAATACGGCTCGGTGCCAGAAAATTCTTCATCGTTTTTGCTCTTTTAAAAGTTATTTTTGGTTTTATTGGCAGGTTATTTTTTAAAAACGGGTCAGTATGTAAAATGTGCCAATGTTTATTCATAATATTTTTTATATTTCTGTGTGCTGCATTATATTTAGTTATAAAATTAAGG
Organism: Rhinoderma darwinii; assembly: GCF_050947455.1. Taxonomy (NCBI): domain Eukaryota; kingdom Metazoa; phylum Chordata; class Amphibia; order Anura; family Rhinodermatidae; genus Rhinoderma; species Rhinoderma darwinii. Next base: position 540,069,519 of record NC_134687.1, on the reverse strand, counting down.
GAAAAGGAGTTCGTTTGTAGTTTCTCCTTTACTTTTTTTGTGTCTGTCTTATCCCCTATTGCCGACTAAATAAACACCGCTCTAATTGTAAGCAAAAATTTCTCCTGCACAGTATCTCTAAACACTGTACCCTATCTCATAATAGTGACTTCAAGTGTTTCAATATTACACCTATTGAACATATAAATGTAAACCGAGTGGATAGATATGATGCACTATGCAAGAGGGAAATCTATTGGATTTATAAACTGAAGACCTTAAAACCTGAAGGTCTAAATGAAATTAGTGAGATTATAATTTAACAAAACGAATTTATTTTTGATCAGGTCAATGACACAAAGAACACTAAGATTTTCGTTATAGGTGACTATATATATCACTATATAGGAATCGGCAAAGACCATACCTATAAAGAAAAAGAGGAAAAAAATGTATAGACACATAATTTTTCTAAATAATAAAAACTATGACTCTGTTTTTCAAAAAAGAACATTAATGTCCAGTAAAAAATAAAAAATATTAAATAAAAAATCAGTACTTTTCTATGGAAATGACATAACTATAGAGCAATAAGGAAATATGAATCTTGTATATATACAGAATCCGCAGAAAAAATATTATGGCTTAAAACCTATGAATCTTTATGGTTAAATATAAAAATAGAAATAAACATATATATAAAAAAGGCCTTTAGAAACAACTATAAAGAGAATGATACTCCATTCATATGCTAACATATCTTTTACGGTAATCACTTTAAGGGTTAAGAATACTATGATATTTTTTAAAATAAATTCTTTTTACATCTATCCCCCCATTTAAATAAATTTGCTTTTTAAACTTAGACCTTTTGATTATCAAAGCTTTTACATAGTGGTATTTGTCCGATAAAATACATGTGTATATGACTTTTTTATATATCTATGTGCATATAGATTTTATTTTGTTTAGTGTTTTTATATAATGATCAGATATTTCCCTTTTATAAAATATGAAAAGTAACTATGTTTTTAATCATTACACAAACTCACATTTTTAACCGTTCTATTTATTTTAAATTGTTTTGTAATAATATGTATTATTTGATATGCAACTCTGTTTAATCTATGTACCCGACCCGGTAGTTCTTGTCCTCACTTGACCTTTTAATCGGTTATTTAACCGACACTCCACCCTGTTACGTATCTGTATTGTTACCTGAGGAAGAAACCGGTCCGGTTTTGAAACTGTTCTTTGTCAAACAGTCGTGTTATATTTAATAAACTCTTTTTCCACGGAGAAATCTCCGACTTTGCACATATTGGATGGTATGGATGACTACCTCGATCAGTAGCGCATGGAAGATACCCGTTTTTTGCTTTTATTCCTTCATTTCCTTATTGAGACTTCATAGTCTAAGTTCTCAAATCGGGTCCTATGCTGCAAATCTGATCCTGACACCTGCATTGTGAAGTTGCCCACATCGTGGAGGCTATCGTTTTTTGGAATCTGTTATACTGGATGTTATGCTCCCAGCATAACTGCACCAGGTGAGCCATTTTCAGCCTTTGTTCACACGCTGCTTACCACAGTGTCATGCACTATTGTGCGCTTTGTGTTTTTTCTATCTCCTTCTTCCAACATATTAAGACATTTAGGGAGGATAATCATCTTTATCAAGTTGATGTGTCCGGTAACTGCCAAAGGTAGCGTGCTCCATATTTTAAACTTGTCTTTTACATAGTCCAATAAAGGAAAAATATTATTACGCATATCTGAGCCAGGGACCTTACTCATCACAATACCCAAATATTTAAAACTCGACACTACTTTAAGTCCACTTTCTACTGGAGCCCAGCTCAAGTCCTGCAAGGGTAAAAAAAAAGGATTTATTCCAGTTTATGTACAGTATAATCCCGAAAATCTCCCGAACCTTTCTATTAGGTCTATCGCAGCTGGCATGTCGTCAGCATACAAGCCAGTTCTGTCTTCTCAACCACCGAATTGTATCCCATGATATGTCTGATGTTGTCATATAACCAGAGCTAATGGTTCAATGGCTAGTGCAAACAATAGGGGTGACAAAGGGCAACCCCTAGCCAATTGAAAATATGGGGATAGTAGTCCATTTACCAGAATTTGGGCCCTGGGGGATTGATATATCGTGGAAATCCAGCATATGAACATGGGACCGAAGCCAAATCGGTGCAATATTGCTAATAAATAAGGCCGTTCGACAGAGTCGAATGCCTTAGCTGCGTCTAGCGAGGCTATGGCCCAGTCTGTCGGTAGGGCTAAGCCAACTTGCATCACTATCTATGCCCTGCGTATATTGTCTGATGTTGATTTCCCAGGCATAAATACTGATTGATCAGGGTGTATAATGTTCAATATTACAGCATTTAATCTATTTACCAAGATCTTAGTAAGTACTTTATAGTCACTATTTAAGAGTGAAATAGGCCTATATTATCTGCAGTCCAAAGGGTCCTTATCTGGTTTTAGCAAAATTACAATGGTGGTATCATTTAGTGATTCAGGTAGTGAACCCTGAGTGTGTGAATATAGAAACATTGAATGTAAAATGGGAGTCAATATTTCGGAGTATTTACAATAAATCTCGGCAGGCATCCCATCCGGGCCTGGCGATTTGCCTTTTGCTAAGTCCTGAAGTGCACGCGCAACCTCATCTGGTGCAATGTCGGCCTTAAGTGATAATCTATCAGGCTCTAACACAGTAGGAAAGGTGATACCATCCAAGTATTCATGAAGTTCTGACATATCATATTGCACCCTAGAGGTATATAGGTCTCTATAATATTGTGCAAACCTGTCAGCAATTCCCACATTATCCATAAGAATACCCCCATCGAGACCCTTAATTTTCAGGCTGGAAGGAGACTGGGAGTTTTGATGAACTATATATGCCAAGAGTTTACTTGATTCGTTGCCTAATTCAAACTGAGTTTGTTTAACAAAAAATAGTTCGCAATTAGCCCGTTCCTGTAAGAGCAGCAGATATTGTCTCCCAGAATCCAGCCCATTTTGTCCATTATCATCTGAGGGATCTGTAATATAAACCGCTTACAAAGCAGAGCATTTCCCAGCTAAATCTTCCTCCAATTTAGAAGCAGAACGTTTTAAATACGAAATAGAGGATTTAAGGCATCCCCGTAGATATGCTTTGGTAGTGTCCCACATAACACCCACATTATCAAAATCCTGATGAACTTGCAGAAACACCTGTAACTGATCAGGGATCCTATCATTCGCACCAATTACTGTCAACCAAAATGGATGAATCTTCCATCCCCTTGGTCTAGGAAGATCCGGAAGATGGAAACTTGCCAAAACAGTGGAATGATCAGACACTCCTGTAGGTTTGTACGCAATTTGAGGTGACATAGGCATTAATAAATCATTACCAAACATGTAATCTATACCAGACAGCGAATTATGTCCCAATGAGGAACACTAACACACTCTAGCAGTGGAAATCTAAACCGATATATGTCTGTCCACCCTAGCTCCAATATCAAAAGGTTAAAGTGTGTGTCTGGTGTATTTGGAGAGACCGTCAATTGGGTATGTCTAAGCCTGTCCATGGCACTATCCATAGTAATGTTAAAGTCGCCCATACATAGTAAGCTAGCACCAGGATACACCGCCGAGAAATTAACCGCTTGGTGTATTAAAGATAATGATGCCGTGGAGGAATATAGAGCCCCATAAGAACATATGAGACGTTATTTATGAACGCATGTATGAATATAAATCGCCCGACAGCATCTATCTGAACAGTGTCAACCTCCCACCTAAGGTATTTGTGTATAAGTATAGAGACCCCGTGGGAGTAGGACAAAAAACAGGAGTTACTTGGCCATTGAACCCAGGGTCTATTCAACACACACAGTTTATCAGGAGTTAAATGTGTTTCCTGTATACACAGTATATGTGGGGAATAATTTCTAACCTGTGCAAAAACCATATCTCTCTTCCTAGCGGAGCCCAAACCCCTGACATTCCATGACATAACCGTAATCATAGCCATTTGACATGTAACATATATGCTTTATAGAAGGAGCAGTTCCGAGTAAACATAAATCTGTACTGAAAACAAAACGAGCAGAGTTCTGCAAGAAAAAAAAACATGAAAGCTCAAGGTTCTTTGAGGCAAAAGTAGAACACATGCGTCATATAACATAACAATACATTGTCCGGCAAAGCAAAAAACACTAACAATGACAACGTATTCCCTTTGCCATGGTGGCCAAACATATACGGGGGGAGAGCCCATGTGTCAGTATATGAAATGAATACCTATTATCTAGGAAAATTAGATAGGAAAAGGAATGTATGACGGTTAACTTAAAGAGGCTCTGTCACCAGATTTTGCAACCCCTATCTGCTATTGCAGCAGATAGGCGCTGCAATGTAGATTACAGTAACGTTTTTATTTTTAAAAAACGAGCATTTTTGGCCAAGTTATGACCATTTTTGTAGTTATGCAAATGAGGCTTGCAAAAGTCCAAGTGGGTGTGTTTAAAAGTAAAAGTCCAAGTGGGCGTGTATTATGTGCGTACATCGGGGCATTTTTAATACTTTTACTAGCTGGGCGCTCTGACGAGAAGTATCATCCACTTCTCTTCAGAACGCCCAGCTTCTGGCAGTGCAGACACAGCCGTGTTCTCAAGAGATCACGCTGTGACGTCACTCACAGGTCCTGCATCGTGTCAGACGAGCGAGGACACATCGGCACCAGAGGCTACAGATGATTCTGCAGCAGCATCGGCGTTAGCAGGTAAGTCGATGTAGCTACTTACCTGCAAACGCTGATGCTGCTGCAGAATCAACTGTAGCCTCTGGTGCCGATTTGTCCGACACGATGCAGGACCTGTGAGTGACGACACAGCGTGATCTCTCGAGAACACGGCTGTGTCTGCACTGCCAGAAGCTGGGCGTTCTGAAGAGAAGTGGATGATACTTCTCATCAGAACGCCCAGCTAGTAAAAGTATTAAAAACGCCCCGATGTACGCACATAATACACGCCCACTTGGACTTTTACTTTTAAACACACCCACTTGGACTTTTGCAAGCCTCATTTGCATAACTACAAAAATGGTCATAACTTGGCCAAAAATGCTCGTTGTTTAAAAATAAAAACGTTACTGTAATCCACATTGCAGCGCCTATCTGCTGCAATAGCAGATAGGGGTTGCAAAATCTGGTGACAGAGCCTCTTTAACGTCAATACCAAGGCCAACAGTAAAAGTATAAAAGATATGTCAGTGTGGCAGCATAGCATCCATTTTGCGAATAAGTATGACAAGTTCAAGGATACAAGTAGAAAAAGCAAATGGAGTCCTGCAGCAATCTCCCGGTCAGGAACATGTCGGCCCATGTAGTAGTAGCACAAGATTTTCAATAAAGTCTCAGTTTCCGAGACGTTGATCACTGGTGGCTCACCCAGTCATCAGCGTCTTTCGGGGTCACAAAAAATAATGAGCAATCTCCATCCACAATACGAAACCTTGCAGGATAGGCAATAGAATATAGGATTTGTAGATCTCTAAGCCATCTCTTCCCCGACATGAAAGTAGCTCGTCGTTTCTGCAGGGCAGCACTGAAGTCAGAGAATATGGATACTGCTGCACCATTAAATCTGATATGCTGCTTTTTGTGGGCCAGGCGTAAGATCAAATCCCGATCAATGCTATTCAGTAAGCGTGCCAGCATAGGTCTGGGGGGTGCCCCCGGTGGTAGGGGTCGAGCAGGTGTTCTGTGAGCCCTCTCTACCGCGAAAACAGCAGAGAACACTGCATCCGGAAACAGCTCATGCAGCAATTTGACAATAAAGTCCATAGAATTCTGACCTTCGGCCTTCTCAGGCAACCCCTAAAAATCCTAATGTTGTTTCGGGGCAGCCAATCCTCTAAGTCATCAGACTTTTGCTTCCATAATTCAGCGGCCTCTTCTAAGGCAGACAGGGCCCTGGGCACAGGATCAATCCGGTCTTCCAGTCAAGAAATACGTTCTTCAGCATGGGACATGAGTTCTCAAATAGCATGCATATCCTTCTAATCGGGCCTATGTCGATTTTAACCTCCTCTAGCTTACCTGTAAGTAAGGTTTTACAGGATGAGATCGCCAGCAGCAGTTTATTCGTGACATCCTTCAGGGTAAGTTCAGGCTCTACTGAGGAGGAAGGCCCAGCGGCAGCCTGTCTATCCGTCCCACGTGTGAGCTGAGGCATTGACGAGCGCCCGCCATCTCGAGCAAATTCCTACAGTTTCTCAGCCACAGATTGACCACGTGTGGGACTCTCCTTGTACTCTAGGATGTCTCCAAGCCGTCCGGAGGTACTTTTAAATAGGTAGGATGTTGGCAGGATTAATAAAACATCGGATCAGTACGGAGCTACTGTCTCATTGGTGTCCCGTTCTTGTTGAGCGCCAAGCCACGCCCCCATTTGTGCTTGGATTTCTGAATAATTTTATATGACATGCTTAAAAAATATTTTTATTCTGTGAGTTTAATATTAAAAGAGGGGGAACTGCCATTTAACCTGTACCCATGCAATGTCTCTTTATTCTTCTCTCCGTAATTTGATCAGCATAGTGCGGCTAGTTGACCCTGTATTCAGCGTCCAACCTGCTCAAGTAATGTGAGGAACTCTTACCTAGAAGACACTCTGTAGAGCAGATGGCAGAAGAAAGCGAGTGTTCAGTAAGGCCAGAATCATACATGCAGTTTTGATGCAGTTTCTGTGGCAGTTTTTGGCTCCGTTTTTTGAGAAGTGGACACAAAAGAAAGGAGATGCATCAGTCTTTTCTTTATACCTTTCCTTCCTTTTGGATCTAATTCTGGTTTTGGCTCAAAAAACTGAGACAAGAAATACCACAAAAACTGCATAAAAAATGTGGTGTGATTCTGGCCTTAAAGAGACCCCGAGATGGGGAGTGCTGATCAAGACACTTAAAGAGGCTCTGTCACCAGATTTTGCAGCCCCTATCTGCTATTGCAGCAGATAGGCGCTGCAATGTAGATTACAGTAACGTTTTTATTTTTAAAAAACGAGCATTTTTGGCCAAGTTATGACCATTTTCGTATTTATGCAAATGAGGCTTGCAAAAGTACAACTGGGCGTGTTTAAAGTAAAAGTACAACTGGGCGTGTATTATGTGCGTACATCGGGGCGTGTTTACTACTATTACTAGCTGGGCGTTGTGTATAGAAGTGTCATCCACTTCTCTTCACAACGCCCAGCTTCTGGCAGTGCAGCACTGTGACGTCACTCACAGGTCCTGCATCGTGTCGGCACCAGAGGCTACACTTGATTCTTCTGCAGCAGCACCAGCGTTTGCAGGTAAGTAGCTACATCGACTTACCTGCAAACGCCGATGCTGCTGCAGAATCATCTGTAGCCTCTGGTGCCGACACGATGCAGGACCTGTGAGTGACGTCACAGATCTGCACTGCCAGAAGCTGGGCGTTGTGAAGAGAAGTGGATGACACTTCTATACACAACGCCCAGCTAGTAAAAGTAGTAAACACGCCCCGATGTACGCACATAATACACGCCCAGTTGTACTTTTACTTTTCAACACGCCCAGTTGTACTTTTGCAAGCCTCATTTGCATAAATACGAAAATGGTCATAACTTGGCCAAAAATGCTCGTTTTTTTTAAAATAAAAACGTTACTGTAATCTACATTGCAGCGCCTATCTGCTGCAATAGCAGATAGGGGCTGCAAAATCTGGTGACAGAGCCTCTTTAAGGGAATTGTGACTTGATTGTGTGTACGTACTGCAAAGTGGTGAGATACTGTAAAAACAGTACTTTTAAGAAATATTAAGGAACTGTGCATACACTGTTCTATATTGTATCTAACTTCACTCTAATCACATGTGCTACGGAGCGGTGGAAGAATAAAAAAAACGACGCCAGTGACTGTGTTTAATAATTTTGCACATGTTTGGTTTAACTCTACTCTGATCATATACGCTGCAGGGGTGATACATTGGGAAGGTTATACCACTTTTAAAGTGTGTGATATTTCCAATGGGCTAGTACTGGATCTGCTATGCTTTGAAACTTTTTTTTACAGTTATTTATGTTATGATACATCTGCTTCCTGGATTGTAAAAATTAGGTGAGGTGTATATTATCAAATAAAAAATAAAAAAATCTCTTGGATTGGTTATTAGCCATGAGTACAAGGAGATCAAGGTGAATATCCAAGCATCTATCACAAAATCCATTGTTCCCATTAGCCACTTAATGTTGACAAGTGGTAATGGAAAGTTACAAGTTTATATGACAATAACAGCCCAGTGGATAGGAGTTTGGGGTTTTAACAGCAGATAACTCCCCAGCAGCTTATTCATCATTATCCTCCTCCCAGAATGATAACAAAGAACAGGAGTTCAGCCACAGGCAAGCTACGCTGTGCATTGTTGGCTAAAATTGGAACCATACAACTGTCAATCTTTTACAAAAGTTGAGAAATGTCATAGTAGAATGGCATAACCTCTTTATACCTTTTTGATGTCTTGAATGTGTCATTGCTGATAATGGAGCTAATATTGAGTGTGGAAAAATTCAATACATACTGTGCAGAATTTTCAGATAAATTGGTAGGTCTCTCCAGGACATTTTTCTCATTTGGTTAGTGTGAGCAGAAGTTCAAGCCATACATACAATGTCAGACAATGATGTAAAGACATGACATTGCTAAAGATTTGGCAGATGAAGTGGCAGAAACAATCACTCCTGTAGCCCTTTCTCATTGTGAAAGTTTGTGTACCCTGTGCCCCCCACACACCCAGAGTATTTGTACTAGGGGGGCTTTCCAGGTTACTACAGCACGTGCCTATAGATTGCCAGCATATTTTGTCAGGCTTAAAATGGATGAATGTCATGCTTGTCTTACATCAGCTAAAAATCTATTTCTGGGTAAAATGGTTCGGAACTACATCAGTGATACCTGACAGGTAAAAATCTGAAAAAGCTGATTTAATTGCCTTACCACTGTACAAACTGGCTCTGCCTATGACACACCTTGGCTACCTATTCTATGTGCACATAGAAAAACCTATTATTGCCACAGGTAACATTGTTAGCACACATGAGAAAATCTGTGAATATCCGCTTTGCTGGCTTTCTCAATTAGTCAAATTTCCTATAAGGGAGCTTTATTCCTTACATATAAGACAACGGAGGCTGAAATGCTGAAATACGGCTAAATAGTCTCCTTTAATCAAAAATATGACTTCAAAATGTGATGTTGAAACGGCAGCTAAGTGAAGTTTCACAGATTTGCTTAGCTCTAAATGCAAGGGATGTGGGGTTGCTTCCCAAAAGTGTAATCTTAAAAATAGAATTCAGTACATTTTTAGTAAAAATGAAATTGAGTACATTTTTTGTAAAAAGTGAATTCAGTAAAAAATTTTTGTTGTTTAATCAAAAAATTTAACTTCATGTGTCTTATGTCTGCACATAATCTAGTGCACATATTCCCTTATGCCATGCCATAGGCGTTCCAAAATAGAACTTCTAGACAAAAGTGGTGGCGTAATATGGAATTTTAAAGAGGACCTGTCATCTTTCATGATGCCTATTTTAGTAAATACTTGTATTCCCCATAAAATAACAACTCTGGAACATATTTTCTTAGAACTCTCCGTTGTGCAGTTCGTCTGTTATTTCTCCTATAAATTTCTGAATAAATTGACAACTGGGTGTTAGCATTTCCCTTGACAAAGGGGTGTGTCCCTGCACAGTCTCACTCTGTCAGCACTGATTGGACATTGTCAATCTCTGTAGGAACACACCCCCAACTGGTAACACCCAGTTGTCAATTTATTTATAATAATCCATTAGGAATAACAGGGGAATGGCACAATGTAGACTTCTGTGGAAAGATGCTTCAGAATTATTATTTAATGGGGAAAACTGTTATTTACTAAAACAGATATGTCAGGAGAGGTGACAGGTCTTCTTTAAGTCACTTGCAAGTAATGAAGCAGAACAATGGTAGACTTGTTGCAGCATTTGGAAAGGCTTTTAACCCCTTCCCGCCATTGGACGTATATGTACGTCCTGGAAAGCATTGACTTCACGCAAAATGACGTACAATGTTTGGCACCGGCTCAGAAGCTGAGTCGGTGCCATCATCACCGGATCTCAGCTGTATCTTACAGCTGACATCCGACTGTAACGGTGGGGACCGAACTAGGTTAACCCCTTCCCGCCCTAGCCACTTTTGACCTTCCTGACAGAGCCTCATTTTTCAAATCTGACATGTTCACTTTATGTGGTAATAACTCTGGAATGCTTTCACCTATCCAAGCGATTCTGAGATTGTTTTCTCGTGACACATTGCACTTTAAGTTACTAGCAAAATTTGCTCGATATGTTCTATATTTAATTGTGAATAACACCGAAAATTAGCGAAAAATTGCAAAAATTAGCATTTTTCTCAATTTAAATGTATCTGCTTGTAAGACAGGCAGTTATACCACACAAAATGGTTGCTAATTAACATCACCCATATGTCTACTTTAGATTGGCATCGTTTTTTGAACATCCTTTTATTTTTCTATGACATCACAAGGCCTACAACTTTAGCAGCAATTTCTCACATTTTCAAGAAAATGTCAAAAGGCCATTTTTACAGGGGCCAGTTCAGTTGTGAAGTGGCTTTGAGGGCCTTATATATTAGAAACCCCCAAAAAGTCACCCCATTTTAAAAACTTCACCCCTCAAAGTATTCAAAACAGCATTTAGAAAATGTCTTAACCCTTTACACATTTCACAGGAATTAAAGCAAAGTAGAGGTGGAATTTACAAATTTCATATTTATTGGCAGAAATAAATTTTTAATACTATTTTTTTATTACACAGAAGGTTTTAGCAGAGAAATTCAACTCAATATTTGTTGCCCAGTCTCTGCAGTTTTAGGAAATATCCCACATGTGGTCGTAGCGTGCTACTGGAATGAAGCACAGGCCTCAGAAGCAAAGGAACACCTAGTGGATTTTGGGGCCTTATTTTGTTAGAAGGGCTCTTGCAGTGACAAAACAGTACAAATCCCCCAAAAGTGACCCCATCTGGGAAACTAGACACCTCAAGGAAATTATCTAGGGGTATGGTGAGCATTTTGACCGCACAGGTTTTTTACAGAATTTATTGGAAGTAGGCCGTGAAAATTAAAATCAACATTTATTCAAAGAAAATTTAGGTTTAGCCATTTTTTTTCTCATTTCCACAAGGACTGAAGGAGAAAAAGCACCGTAAAATTTGTAAAGCAATGTCTCCCGAGTAAAACAATACCCCACATGTGGTAATAAACGGATATTTGAACACAGGGCATGGCTTAGAAGGGATGGAGTGCCATTTGGCTTTGGGAGATCACATTTAGCAGGAATGGTTTGAGAGGCCTTGTCACATTTACAAAGCCCCTGAGGGGACTAAACAGTGGAAACCCCCCACAAGTGACCCCATCTGGGAAACTAGACACCTCAAGGAAATTATCTAGGGGTATGGTAAGCATTTTGACCGCACAGGTTTTTTACAGAATTTATTGGAATTAGGCCGTGAAAATTAAAATCAACATTTATTCAAAGAAAATTTAGGTTTAGCCATTTTTTTTCTCATTTCCACAAGGACTGAAGGAGAAAAAGCACCGTAAAATTTGTAAAGCAATGTCTCCCGAGTAAAACAATACCCCACATGTGGTAATAAACGGATATTTGAACACAGGGCATGGCTTAGAAGGGATGGAGTGCCATTTGGCTTTGGGAGATCACATTTAGCAGGAATGGTTTGAGAGGCCTTGTCACATTTACAAAGCCCCTGAGGGGACTAAACAGTGGAAACCCCCCACAAGTGACCCCATTTCGGAAACTACACCCATTGAGGAAATTATCTAGGGGTATAGTGAGAATTTTTAGTTTTGTTTTAGGTGGTTTTTTTTTACAATTTTTAAATGATCAAATTTTAAATGGGGCTGGTCAGTAGAAAAATTAATAATTGGTCATGGCCAGTATGGGAGACAGAAAAGGTGAATAATGAATAAATAAATTAAAAATCCAAGGAGGTATGATATATTTTGAAACATTGGTTCATGCACAGGCCGGGATTTGTGGGACATGTCTCACAATGGTATGTGGTGTCCTTACGAATGCCTCGCTTGGCACACACACGGCATTTTTTTTGGGGCTTCTTTTTTTTTTCAGTGGGGAGGATTTCTGTCGGGAAATGCTGGCCGGGAATTATCCTACTGACGGAAGAGCCAGATGAACTGCCCTCTTCTTCCTGGTTACCAAACATCAGGGACTTTATGACCTTTTCCTGAAATTGCAGGAACGTACCTCCACTGCTGGCATATCTATAGAGGACAAAGGCGTTGTATAAAGCCATCTGTGTAAGATGCACAGACAGCTTCTTATACCATACTCTGGTCTTGCGCATGGCGTTGTATGGTTTTATAACCTGGTCGGACAGGTCAACGCCACCCATATACTTGTTGTACTCCTGTACACAATATGGTTTTGGGACTTGGGAAGTGGATCCACGTACAGGGACTAGGCTGCATCTGCTGTCGTGTATGCTGGTCAGTATAAGGACGTCCCTTTTATCCTTATACTTTAGGAGGAGCAGATTGTCGCAGCAGAAAGCTTTGCTCTCTCCTAATTTTAGGATCTGACCCAGCAATGTTTTGGGGAGGCCCTTCTTATTTTTGCGGATTGTTCCAAGGTGGATCTGGACAAGAGAACTTTTACTAAGGGGACACTGTTATAAAAGTTGTCCAGATAAAGATGATAGCCTTTCCCAAGTAAAGGATGGATAAGATCCCATACGATCTTTCCACTAATTCCAAGGAAAGGGGGGCATTCTGGGGGATCTATATGGGAGTCTTTTCCCTCATAGACCCTAAAGGAGTAGGTGTAACCGGTGGCACTTTCGCACAGCTTGTAGAGCTTTATGCCGTACCGGGCTCTTTTATTGGGTAGATACTGCCTGAAGTGCAGTCTACCCTTGAAGCTGACTAGGGATTCATCTACCGAAATATTTTGCTGGGGGGTATAAACGTGGGAAAAAATTTGGGAGTAGTGGGCAATCAATGGTCGTATTTTATATAGCCTATCAAAATTTGGGTCCTGTGGGGGTGGGCACTGGCTATTATCATTGTAATGAAGGAATTTCAGGATGGCTTCGAAGCGCTTCCTTGGCATTACTGTGCGGTAAATGGGGGTGTTATATAAAATATCAAGGGACCAATAGTCTCTAATCCTAGGCTTTTTTATTAGGCCAAAACTTAAAAATATGCCCCAAAACTTCCGCAATTCCACTAGGTTTGTGGGGGTCCAATTTTGGCTTCTCCCATAATAAGAGTCAGGGTTCTGGGCGATAAATTGTTCCGCATAGATGTTGGTCTGCTGGACCATTAACGCTAAAAGGGAGTCTGAAAAAAAAAGGTTAAAATAATCAATGGGGCTGAAACCCGTCATTTCAATTTGAATGCCTGAGCGGGCTGTAAACTCAGGCACCTGGGGGGTATAATTCTCTGCAGCTTCCCAGGTCAGCTCAGGCAGATCAGGAACTACGGCTCTTCTACGCCGACTGGGGGGTGCAGATTCAGAGTCACTGGATGCAGAGGAAGATGGAAGCACGAACTGCTCCTCACCTTCACTTGCGCTGTCCGTGTCGGAACACAGCATTGCAGATGCTTCCTCGGCTAAAAAGACTCTTTTGGCCATACTGAAAAACTTGTGCTACCTAACTAACTAAAAACAGGTTAGTGGGCACAAAAGGGCAGAAAAGCGGCAGATCGCTGGTTTTTTTTAACTTACGCACTGTATTTATTCCTGTCTCCGTCTCTCACAAGCTCTCTGACAGGAAAGAGCTTGTCAGAGACGGAGATGCCGGCAAACCACGGCTCCTGCGCTGTGATTGGCCTGTCAGTACTGACCAATCACAGCTCGTTTCCGGCACAGGGACCACTCTGATTGGTCCTGTTTGAATCCTGCTTTGTGATCGGGACGCTGTCACCATGTCTGTTGACATGGTGACAGTTTGAAGCTTGGGCATGCACAGCTTCCCCATGGCTCCTCTATCCCCCCCACGGGTGCAATAGGCAGGCACCACTGCTACTGCGCTGTGATTGGCCTGTCAGTACTGACCAATCACAGCTCGTTTCCGGCACAGGGACCACTCTGATTGGTCCTGTTTGAATCCTGCTTTGCGATCGGGACACTGTCACCATGTCTGTTGACATGGTGACAGTTTGAAGCTTGGGCATGCACAGCTTCCCCATGGCTCCTCTATTCCCCCCACGGGTGCAATAGGCAGGCAACACTGCTCCTGCGCTATGATTGGCCTGTCAGTACTGACCAATCACAGCTCGTTTCCGGCACAGGGACCACTCTGATTGGTCCTGTTTGAATCCTGCTTTGCGATCGGGACGCTGTCACCATGTCTGTTGACATGGTGACAGTTTGAAGCTTGGGCATGCACAGCTTCCCCATGGCTCCTCTATCCCTCCACGGCTGCAATAGGCAGGCACACACCGCTCATACACGGAGCTGGCTCCCGGCCGCTTTCGGAAGGAGACGCCGACGTGGCCTTGCTCGTGCAACTCCAGGTGGGCTTGAGGCTTCCGAAAATGGCATAAAAAAAAAAAGATTTTTTTATTGTGAAGGTAGAAAAATCAGCGGGACCGACCCGCGAGCGAAGCCGACGGGGAGTTCCAGGAGGTCGGCATGAGTTGGCCGTGCATACCGCTAAAGCCCTCAAACTCCGAGGCTGGCGCTGAGGAGCTCATACACGGCTGCAACCGGGCTGGCACGGCTTCCCCATGGCTCCTCTATCCCCCCAAGGATGCCATAGGCAGGCACACGCCGCTCATACCCGGAGCGGGCACACCGCCGCTGACATGCATCCTTCGCGGACCGGAAGTGCTTGTCAGCCGGCTGGACACAACGGGACTCGCCGCGGGCGCTGTGGAGCTCCCACAAGGAAGCTGCCGGCATGTACAAGCTCCCCAGGGGCCCCTCTATCCCCCCACGGGTGCAAAAGGCAGGCACACGCCGCTCATACTCGGAACTGGCTCCCGGCCGCTTTCGGAAGGAGACGCCGACGTGGCCTTGCTCGTGCAACTCCAGGTGGGCTTGAGGCTTCCGAAAATGCCATAAAAAAAAAAAGATTTTTTTATTATGAAGGTAGAAAAATCAGCGGGACCGACCCGCGAGCGAAGCCGACGGGGAGTTCCAGGAGGTCGGCATGAGTTGGCCGTGCATACCGCTAAAGCCCTCAAACTCCGAGGCTGGCGCTGAGGAGCTCATACACGGCTGCAACCGGGCTGGCACGGCTTCCCCATGGCTCCTCTATCCCCCCAAGGATGCCATAGGCAGGCACACGCCGCTCATACCCGGAGCGGGCACACCGCCGCTGACATGCATCCTTCGCGGACCGGAAGTGCTTGTCAGCCGGCTGGACACAACGGGACTCGCCGCGGGCGCTGTGGAGCTCCCACAAGGAAGCTGCCGGCATGTACAAGCTCCCCAGGGGCCCCTCTATCCCCCCACGGGTGCAAAAGGCAGGCACACGCCGCTCATACTCGGAACTGGCTCCCGGCCGCTTTCGGAAGGAGACGCCGACGTGGCCTTGCTCGTGCAACTCCAGGTGGGCTTGAGGCTTCCGAAAATGCCATAAAAAAAAAAAGATTTTTTTATTATGAAGGTAGAAAAATCAGCGGGACCGACCCGCGAGCGAAGCCGACGGGGAGTTCCAGGAGGTCGGCATGAGTTGGCCGTGCATACCGCTAAAGCCCTCAAACTCCGAGGCTGGCGCTGAGGAGCTCATACACGGCTGCAACCGGGCTGGCACGGCTTCCCCATGGCTCCTCTATCCCCCCAAGGATGCCATAGGCAGGCACACGCCGCTCATACCCGGAGCGGGCACACCGCCGCTGACATGCATCCTTCGCGGACCGGAAGTGCTTGTCAGCCGGCTGGACACAACGGGACTCGCCGCGGGCGCTGTGGAGCTCCCACAAGGAAGCTGCCGGCATGTACAAGCTCCCCAGGGGCCCCTCTATCCCCCCACGGGTGCAAAAGGCAGGCACACGCCGCTCATACTCGGAACTGGCTCCCGGCCGCTTTCGGAAGGAGACGCCGACGTGGCCTTGCTCGTGCAACTCCAGGTGGGCTTGAGGCTTCCGAAAATGCCATAAAAAAAAAAAGATTTTTTTATTATGAAGGTAGAAAAATCAGCGGGACCGACCCGCGAGCGAAGCCGACGGGGAGTTCCAGGAGGTCGGCATGAGTTGGCCGTGCATACCGCTAAAGCCCTCAAACTCCGAGGCTGGCGCTGAGGAGCTCATACACGGCTGCAACCGGGCTGGCACGGCTTCCCCATGACATTTGGGCCTTTTCAGTTTCACTGCTGCTTGGTCACCAAATGGATCTCCTTGGATTGAGGCCTAGTCCTCTCCCCACCGCCCTGGAACTCTGCCCCGGCCTACGCTGCCTGCCGTCACCCCCTGGCCCTGGAACTCTGCCCCGGCCTGCCTCTGCTGCTCACCACCGCCTCTGACATTTTTGAACATACCCCACTTTAACTTGATTTTAAATGTTTCACTTTCAAATGTTTCACTTTCAGTAGCAGAAATGGCATTCTTTGACATTTGGGCCTTTTTATTTTCACTGCTGCTTGGTCACCAAATGGATCTCCTTGGATTGAGGCCTAGTCCTCTCCCCACCGCCCTGGAACTCTGCCCCGGCCTACGCTGCCTGCCGTCACACCCCTGGCCCTGGAACTCTGCCCCGGCCTGCCTCTGCTGCTCATTACCGTCTCTGACATTTCTGAACATACCCCACTTTAACTTGATTTTAAATGTTTCACTTTCAGTATTAAAAGTGTCATTCTTTGACATTTGGGCCTTTTTATTTTCACTGCTGTTTGGTCACCAAATGGATCTCCTTACCTACCAGCAATCACCCTGGTTCTCTGGCTGGGCATGGGGATGCAAGTTGCTCCCGCTGACCCCCTTCCACCCCACCGGGACCTACCTGCAATCACTCTGGAACTCTGGCTGGGCATAGGGACACAGGTTGGTCCCGCTGCCCCCCCTTCCACCCCACCGGGACCTACCTGCAATCACCCTGGAACTCTGGCTGGGCATGGGGATGCGGTTTGCTCCAGCTGACCCCCTTCCACCCCACCGGGACCTACCTGCAATCACCCTGGAACTCTGGCTGGGCATGGGGATGCAAGTTGCTCCCGCTGACCCCCTTCCACCCCACCGGGACCTACCTGCAATCACCCTGGAACTCTGGCTGGGCATGGGGATGCGGTTTGCTCCCGCTGACCCCCTTCCACCCCACCGGGACCTACCTGCAATCACTCTGGAACTCTGGCTGGGCATAGGGACACAGGTTGGTCCCGCTGCCCCCCCCTTCCACCCCACCGGGACCTACCAGCAATCACCCTGGTTCTCTGGCTGGGCATGGGGATGCAAGTTGCTCCCGCTGACCCCCTTCCACCCCACCGGGACCTACCTGCAATCACTCTGGAACTCTGGCTGGGCATAGGGACACAGGTTGGTCCCGCTGCCCCCCCTTCCACCCCACCGGGACCTACCTGCAATCACCCTGGAACTCTGGCTGGGCATGGGGATGCAAGTTGCTCCCGCTGACCCCCTTCCACCCCACCTGCAATCACTCTGGAACTCTGGCTGGGCATAGGGACACAGGTTGGTCCCGCTGCCCCCCCTTCCACCCCACCGGGACCTACCTGCAATCACCCTGGAACTCTGGCTGGGCATGGGGATGCGGTTTGCTCCAGCTGACCCCCTTCCACCCCACCGGGACCTACCTGCAATCACCCTGGAACTCTGGCTGGGCATGGGGATGCAAGTTGCTCCCGCTGACCCCCTTCCACCCCACCGGGACCTACCTGCAATCACCCTGGAACTCTGGCTGGGCATGGGGATGCGGTTTGCTCCCGCTGACCCCCTTCCACCCCACCGGGACCTACCTGCAATCACTCTGGAACTCTGGCTGGGCATAGGGACACAGGTTGGTCCCGCTGCCCCCCCTACCACCCCACCGGGACCTACCAGCAATCACCCTGGTTCTCTGGCTGGGCATGGGGATGCAAGTTGCTCCCGCTGACCCCCTTCCACCCCACCGGGACCTACCTGCAATCACTCTGGAACTCTGGCTGGGCATAGGGACACAGGTTGGTCCCGCTGCCCCCCCTTCCACCCCACCGGGACCTACCTGCAATCACCCTGGAACTCTGGCTGGGCATGGGGATGCAAGTTGCTCCCGCTGACCCCCTTCCACCCCACCGGGACCTACCTGCAATCACTCTGGAACTCTGGCTGGGCATAGGGACACAGGTTGGTCCCGCTGCCCCCCCCTTCCACCCCACCGGGACCTACCTGCAATCACCCTGGAACTCTGGCTGGGCATGGGGATGCGGTTTGCTCCAGCTGACCCCCTTCCACCCCACCGGGACCTACCTGCAATCACCCTGGAACTCTGGCTGGGCATGGGGATGCAAGTTGCTCCCGCTGACCCCCTTCCACCCCACCGGGACCTACCTGCAATCACCCTGGAACTCTGGCTGGGCATGGGGATGCGGTTTGCTCCCACTGACCCCCTTCCACCCCACCGGGACCTACCTGCAATCACTCTGGAACTCTGGCTGGGCATAGGGACACAGGTTGGTCCCGCTGCCCCCCCCCTTCCACCCCACCGGGACCTACCAGCAATCACCCTGGTTCTCTGGCTGGGCATGGGGATGCAAGTTGCTCCCGCTGACCCCCTTCCACCCCACCGGGACCTACCTGCAATCACTCTGGAACTCTGGCTGGGCATAGGGACACAGGTTGGTCCCGCTGCCCCCCCTTCCACCCCACCGGGACCTACCTGCAATCACCCTGGAACTCTGGCTGGGCATGGGGATGCGGTTTGCTCCCGCTGACCCCCTTCCACCCCACCGGGACCTACCAGCAAACACTCTGGAACTCTGGCTGGGCATAGGGACACAGGTTGGTCCCGCTGCCCCCCCCTTCCACCCCACCGGGACCTACCTGCAATCACCCTGGAACTCTGGCTGGGCATGGGGATGCGGTTTGCTCCAGCTGACCCCCTTCCACCCCACCGGGACCTACCTGCAATCACCCTGGAACTCTGGCTGGGCATGGGGATGTAGGTTTCTCCCGCTGCCCCCCCACCGGGACCTACCACCAATCACCCTGGAACTCTGGCTGGGCATGGGGATGTAGGTTTCTCCCGCTGCCCCCCCACCGGGACCTACCACCAATCACCCTGGAACTCTGGCTGGGCATGAGGATGCAGGTTGCTCCCGCTGCCCCCCCACCGGGACCTACCACCAATCACCCTGGAACTCTGGCTGGGCATGGGGATGTAGGTTTCTCCCGCTGCCCCCCCACCGGGACCTACCACCAATCACCCTGGAACTCTGGCTGGGCATGAGGATGCAGGTTGCTCCCGCTGCCCCCCCACCGGGACCTACCACCAATCACCCTGGAACTCTGGCTGGGCATGGGGATGTAGGTTTCTCCCGCTGCCCCCCCACCGGGACCTACCACCAATCACCCTGGAACTCTGGCTGGGCATGAGGATGCAGGTTGCTCCCGCTGCCCCCCCACCGGGACCTACCACCAATCACCCTGGAACTCTGGCTGGGCATGGGGATGTAGGTTTCTCCCGCTGCCCCCACCGGGACCTACCACCAATCACCCTGGAACTCTGGCTGGGCATGAGGATGCAGGTTGCTCCCGCTGCCCCCCCACCGGGACCTACCACCAATCACCCTGGAACTCTGGCTGGGCATGGGGATGTAGGTTTCTCCCGCTGCCCCCCCACCGGGACCTACCACCAATCACCCTGGAACTCTGGCTGGGCATGAGGATGCAGGTTGCTCCCGCTGCCCCCCCACCGGGACCTACCACCAATCACCCTGGAACTCTGGCTGGGCATGGGGATGTAGGTTTCTCCCGCTGCCCCCACCGGGACCTACCACCAATCACCCTGGAACTCT